>NW_027590733.1:0-191410 GCF_964213995.1 Mustelus asterias
ATCTCTACTGACTCCATACACAAGTTCCCACTACTGTCCTTGACCGGCCCTAACCTCACCCTGGTCATTCTTTTATTCCTCACATAAGAGTAAAAAGCTTTGGGGTTTTCCTTGATCCGACCCGCCAAGGACTTCTCATGTCCCCTCCTAGCTCTCCTAAGCCCCTTTTTCAGCTCATTCCTTGCTAACTTGTAACCCTCAATCAAGCCATCTGAACCTTGTTTCCTCATCCCTACATAAGCTTCCCTCTTCCTTTTCACAAGACATTCCACCTCTTTTGTGAACCATGGTTCCCTCACTCGGCCATTTCCTCCCTGCCTGACAGGAACATACCTATCAAGGACATCCAGTATTTGTTCCTTGAAAAAATTCCACTTTTCATTAGTTCCTTTCTCTGACAGTTTCTGTTCCCAACTTATGCCCCCTAATTCTTGCCTAATCGCATCATAATTACCCCTCCCCCAATTGTAAACCTTGCCCTGCCGTACGGCCCTATCCCTCTCCATTGCAATAACAAAAGACACCGAATTGTGGTCACTATCTCCAAATTGCTCTCCCACAACCAAATCTAACACTTGGCCCGGTTCATTTCCCAGTACCAAATCCAATGTGGCCTCACCTCTAGTCGGCCCATCCACATATTGTGTCAGAGTCTGGGAACAATGGAAGGGATGATCCAATAATGGATGAGAATCTGAGAACAATACACTGTAGTCTTCCAATAATAGATGACAATGTGGGAACAATGGAACGGGCTCTTCCTATAAAGGATCAGAATCTGAGAGCAACAGACTGCAATGTTCCAATACTGGATCATAATCTGAGAACAATAGACTGTAATGTTCCAATACTGGATCAGAATCTGAGAAAAGTGGACCGGGATATTACAATGATGGATCATAATCTGAGATCCATTGACTCATGTCCCAATCCAGGATCAGAATCTGAGAACAATAGACTGAAATGTTCGAATGCTGGATGGGACTCTGGGAACAATACGCTGTAATTGTTTCGGACTCTGAGAAAAAAACACACTGGAAATTTCCAATAATGGATAAGTTTCTGTGAACAATAGATTGTAATGTTTCAATGCTGGATCAGAATCTGAGAACAATACACTGCAAAGTTTGAATACTGGATCGGACTCTGAGAACAATAGGTGTAATGTTCCAATCCTGGTTCAGAATCTGAGAAAAATAGACTGCAATTATCCAATAATGGATCAGATTTTGAGAACAATAGACGGTCATGTTCCAATACTGGGTCAGAATCGGAGAACATTAGACTGTAATGTTCAAATGCTGGTTCAAAGTCTGGGAACAATGGAAAGAGATTTTCCAATAATGGATGAGTATCTGAGAACAATACACACTAATGTTCCAATAATGGATGACCATGTGGGAACAATGGACGGGGATGCTCTAATAATGGATCGGAATCTGAGAAAAATAGACTGCAATTTTCCAATAATGGATCAGAATCCGAGAACAATAGTCCATCATGTTCCAATAATGGATGGCAATGTCGGGAAAATGGACCGGGATGTTCTAATAAAGGATCAGATTCTGAGAACAATGAACTGCAATGTTCCAATAATGGAGCAGAATCTGAGAACAATAGACTGTAATGTTCCAGCACTGGATCAGAATCTGGGAACAATGGAGCGGAATGTTACAGTACTGGACCAGAATCTGAGAACAATAGATTGTAATGTCCCAATACTGGATCAGAATCTGAGAACAATAGACTGCAATGTTTCAATACTGGATCAGATTCTGAGAGCAATAGACTGTAAAGTTCCAATACTGGTTCAGAATCTGAGAACAATCGACTGTAATGTTCCAAGAAAGGATTATAATCTGAGAACAATGGAATGCAATGTTCCAATACTGGATCAGAATTTGAGAACAACAGATTGTAATGTTCCAATCATTGATCAGAAACTGAGAACAATAGACTGCAATGATCCAATACTGGATCAGAAACTGAGAACAATAGACTGTAATGTTCCAATACTGGATCATAATCTGAGAACAATACACAGGGATGCTCCAATACTGGATCAGAATCTGAGAACAATTGACTGTAATGTTCCAATAAAGGATCATAATCTGAGAACAATAGACTGTAATGTTTCAATACTGGATCAGAATCTGAGAACAATTGACTGTAATGTTCCAATAAAGGATCATAATCTGAGAACAATAGACTGTAATGTTTCAATACTGGATCAGAATCTGAGAACAATAGACTGTAATGTTTCAATACTGGATCAGAATCTGAGAACAATGGACGGGGATATTACAGTGATGGGTCAGAATCTCAGATCAATAGACTGTAATGTTCCAATACTGGATCGGAATCTGAGAACAATAGACTGCAATGTTCCAATACTGGATCAGAATGTGGGAACAATGGTACGGGTTGTTCCTACAATGGATCAGAATCTGAGAAAGATAGACTGCAATGTTCCAAAAAAGGATCATAATCTGAGAACAACAGACTGCAATGTTAGAATAATTGAACAGATTCCGAAAACAATCGACTGCAGTGTTCCAACACTGGATCAGAATCTGAGAACAATAGACTGTAATGTTCCAATAAAGGATCAGAATTTGAGAACAACACTGTAATGTTCCAAACATTGATCAGAATCTGAACAATAGACTGCAATGTTCCAATACTGGATAATAATCTGAGAACAATACACTGTAATGTTACAAAACTGGTTCAGAATCAGAGAACAACACACTGTAATGTTCCAATACTGAATCAGATACTGAGAACAGTGGACCGGGAGATTACAATGATGGGTTAGAATCTGAGATCAATAGACAGTCATGTTCCAATACTGGAGCAGAATCTGAGAACAAGAGACCACAATGTGAGAATAATTGAACAGAATCTGAGAACAATAGACCGCAATGTTAGAATAATTGAACAGAATCTGAGAACAATAGACTACAATGTTCCAATAATGCATCAGAATCTGAGACAAATAGACTGCTAAGTTCCAATACTGGATCAGAATCTGAGAACAACAGACTGTGATGTTCCAATCGTTGATCAGAATCTGAACAATAGACTGTAATGTTCCAATACTGGGTCAGAATCTGAGAACAATGGGGCGGGATATTACAATGATGGATCAGAATCTGAGATCAATAGGCCGTAATGTTCCAATACTGGAGCAGAGTCTGAGAACAATAGACTGCAATGATCCAATACTGGATCAGAAACTGAGAACAATAGACTGTAATGTTCCAGCACTGGATCAGAATCTGGGAACAATAGAGCGGAATGTTACAGTACTGGACCAGAATCTGAGAACAATAGATTGTAATGTCCCAATACTGGATCAGAATCTGAGAACAATAGACTGCAATGATCCAATACTGGTTCAGAATTTGAGAGCAATAGACTGTAAAGTTTCAATACTGGTTCAGAATTTGAGAGCAATAGACTGTAAAGTTCCAATACTGGTTCAGAATCTGAGAACAATAGACTGTAATGTTCCAAGAAAGGATTATTATCTGAGAACAATGGAATGCAATGTTCCAATACTGGATCAGAATTTGAGAACAACAGATTGTAATGTTGCAATCATTGATCAGAAACTGAGAACAATAAACTGCAATGATCCAAGACTGGATCATAATCTGAGAACAATAGACAGGGATGCTCCAATACTGGATCAGAATCTGAGAACAATTGACTGTAATGTTCCAATAAAGGATCTTAATCTGAGAACAATAGACTGTAATGTTCCAATACTGGATCAGAATCTGAGAACAATGGACGGGGATATTACAATGATGGGTCAGAATCTCAGATCAATAGACTGTAATGTTCCATTACTGGATCAGAATCTGAGAACAATAGACCACAATGTGAGAATAATTGCACAGAATCTGAGAACAAGAGACTGCAATGTTCCAATAATGGATCAGAATCTGAGATCAGTGGACTGGGATATTACAACGATGGATCAGAATCTGTGATCAATAGACAGTCATGTTCCAATACTGGAGCAGAATCTGAGAAAAAAAGACTGTAATGTTCCAATAAACGATCAGAATTTGAGAACAACAGACTGTGATATTCCAATCGTTGATCAGAATCTGAACAATAGACTGTAATGTTCCAATACTGGATCAGAATCTGAGAACAATAGACCACAATGTGAGAATAATTGCAAGAATCTGAGAACAAGAGAGTGCAATGTTCCAATAATGGATCAGAATCTGAGAAATATAAACTGTAATGTACCAATAATGGATCAGAATCTGAGAACAATAGACTGCAAAGTTTCAATACTGCATCAGAATCTGAGAAAAAGAGACTGCTAAGTTCCAATACTGGATCAGAATGTGGGAACAATGGTCCGGGTTGTTCCAATAATGGATCAGAATCTGAGACAAATAGACTGTAATGTTGCAATACTGGATCAGAATCTGAGACAAACAGATTGCAATGTTCCAAGGCTGGATCAGAATCTGAGAACAATAGACTGTAATGTTCCAATAAACGATCAGAATTTGAGAACAACAGACTGTGATGTTCCAATCGTTGATCAGAATCTGAACAATAGACTGTAATGTTCCAATACTGGATCAAAATCTGAGAACAATAGACCACAATGTGAGAATAATTGCAAGAATCTGAGAACAAGAGAGTGCAATGTTCCAATAATGGATCAGAATCTGAGAAATATAAACTGTAATGTACCAATAATGGATCAGAATCTGAGAACAATAGACTGCAATGATCCAATACTGGATCAGAAACTGAGAACAATAGACTGTAATGTTCCAGCACTGGATCAGAATCTGGGAACAATAGAGCGGAATGTTACAGTACTGGACCAGAATCTGAGAACAATAGATTGTAATGTCCCAATACTGGATCAGAATCTGAGAACAATAGACTGCAATGTTTCAATACTGTATCAGATTCTGAGAGCAATAGACTGTAAAGTTCCAATACTGGTTCAGAATCTGAGAACAATAGACTGTAATGTTCCAAGAAAGGATTATAATCTGAGAACAATGGAATGCAATGTTCCAATACTGGATCAGAATTTGAGAACAACAGATTGTAATGTTCCAATCATTGATCAGAAACTGAGAACAATAGACTGCAATGATCCAATACTGGATCATAATCTGAGAACAATAGACAGGGATGCTCCAATACTGGATCAGAATCTGAGAACAATTGACTGTAATGTTCCAATAAAGGATCTTAATCTGAGAACAATAGACTGTAATGTTCCAATACTGGATCAGAATCTGAGAACAATGGACGGGGATATTACAATGATGGGTCAGAATCTCAGATCAATAGACTGTAATGTTCCATTACTGGATCAGAATCTGAGAACAATAGACCACAATGTGAGAATAATTGCACAGAATCTGAGAACAAGAGACTGCAATGTTCCAATAATGGATCAGAATCTGAGATCAATAGAGTGCAAAGTTTCAATACTGCATCAGAATCTGAGAAAAAGAGACTGCTAAGTTCCAATACTGGATCAGAATATGGGAACAATGGTCCGGGTTGTTCCAATAATGGATCAGAATCTGAGACAAATAGACTGTAATGTTGCAATACTGGATCAGAATCTGAGACAAACAGATTGCAATGTTCCAATGCTGGAGCAGAATCTGAGAACAATAGACTGTAATGTTCCAATAAACGATCAGAATTTGAGAACAACAGACTGTGATGTTCCAATCGTTGATCAGAATCTGAACAATAGACTGTAATGTTCCAATACTGGGTCAGAATCTGAGAACAATGGGGCGGGATATTACAATGATGGATCAGAATCTGAGATCAATAGGCCGTAATGTTCCAATACTGGATCAGAATCTGAGAACAATGGACCGGGATATTAGAATGATGGATCAGAATCTGAGATCAATAGGCCGCAATGTTCCAATACTGGAGCAGAGTCTGAGAACAATAGACTGCAATGTTCGAATACTGGATCGGACTCTGGGAACAATACGCTGTAATGTTCCAATACTGGTTCAGACTCTGAGAAAAAAACAGACTGCAAATTTCCAATAATGGATCGGTATCTGTGAACAATAGATTGTAATGTTCCAATGCTCGATCAGAATCTGAGAACAATCCACTGCAAAGTTCGAATCCTGGATCGGACTCTAATGTTCCAATCATTTATCAGAATCTGAGAACAGTAGACTTCAATGTTCCAATACTGGCTCAGATTCTGTGAACAATAGAATGCAATGTTCCAAAACTGTATCAGAATCTGAGAACAGTGGACTGGGATATTACAATGATGGATCAGAATCTGAGATCAATAGACAGTCATGTTCCAATACTGGAGCAGAATCTGAGAACAATAGACTGCAATGTTCCAATACTGGATCAGAATCTGAGAACAATGGACCGGAATGTTCCAATACTGGGCCAGAATCGGAGAATATTAGACTGTAATGTTCCAATACTGGTCCAAATTCTGGGAACAATGGAAAGGGATTATCCAATAATGGATGAGATTCTGAGAACAACATACTGTAGTGTTCCAATAATGGATGACAATGTGGGAACAATGGACCGGGGTGCTCTAATAATGGATCGGAATCAGAGAAAAATAGACTGCAATTTTCCAATAATGGATCAGAATCCGAGAACAATAGTCCATCATGTTCCAATAATGGATGGGCAATGTCGGGAAAATGGACCGGGATGTTCTAATAAAGGATCAGATTCTGAGAACAATCAACTGCAATGTTCCAATAATGGAGCAGAATCTGAGAACAATAGACTGTAATGTTCCAGCACTGGATCAGAATCTGGGAACCATAGAGCGGAATGTTACAGTACTGGACCAGAATCTGAGAACAATAGATTGTAATGTCCCAATACTGGATCAGAATCTGAGAACAATAGACTGCAATGTTTCAATACTGGATCAGATTCTGAGAGCAATAGACGGGGATATTACAATGATGGGTCAGAATCTCAGATCAATAGACTGTAATGTTCCAATACTGGATCGGAATCTGAGAAAAAGAGACTGCAATGTTCCAATACTGGATCAGAATGTGGGAACAATGGTACGGGTTGTTCCTACAATGGAGCAGAATCTGAGAACAATAGACTGCAATGTTGCAATACTGGATCAGAATCTGAGACAAACAGATTGCAATGTTCCAATACTGGAGCAGAATCTGAGAACAATAGACTGTAATGTTCCAATAAACGATCAGAATTTGAGAACAACAGACTGTGATGTTCCAATCGTTGATCAGAATCTGAACAATAGACTGTAATGTTCCAATACTGGGTCAGAATCTGAGAACAATGGGGCGGGATATTACAATGATGGATCAGAATCTGAGATCAATAGGCCGTAATGTTCCAATACTGGATCAGAATCTGAGAACAATGGACCGGGATATTAGAATGATGGATCAGAATCTGAGATCAATAGGCCGTAATGTTCCAATACTGGAGCAGAGTCTGAGAACAATAGACTGCAATGTTCGAATACTGGATCGGACTCTGGGAACAATACGCTGTAATGTTCCAATATTGCTTCAGACTCTGAGAAAAAAACAGACTGCAAATTTCCAATAATGGATCAGTATCTGTGAACAATGGATTGTAATGTTCCAATGCTCGATCAGAATCTGGGAACAATCCACTGCAAAGTTCGAATCCTGGATCGGACTCTAATGTTCCAATCATTTATCAGAATCTGAGAACAGTAGACTTCAATGTTCCAATACTGGCTCAGATTCTTTGAACAATAGACTGTAATGTTCCAAAACTGTATCAGAATCTGAGAACAGTGGACTGGGATATTACAATGATGGATCAGAATCTGAGATCAATAGACAGTCATGTTCCAATACTGGAGCAGAATCTGAGAACAATAGACTGCAATGTTCCAATACTGGATCAGAATCTGAGAACAATGGACCGGAATGTTCCAATACTGGGCCAGAATTGGAGAATATTAGACTGTAATGTTCCAATACTGGTCCAAATTCTGGGAACAATGGAAAGGGATTATCCAATAATGGATGAGATTCTGAGAACAACATACTGTAGTGTTCCAATAATGGATGACAATGTGGGAACAATGGACCGGGATGCTCTAATAATGGATCGGAATCTGAGAAAAATAGACTGCAATTTTCCAATAATGGATCAGAATCCGAGAACAATAGTCCATCATGTTCCAATAATGGATGGGCAATGTCGGGAAAATGGACCGGGATGTTCTAATAAAGGATCAGATTCTGAGAACAATCAACTGCAATGTTCCAATAATGGAGCAGAATCTGAGAACAATAGACTGTAATGTTCCAGCACTGGATCAGAATCTGGGAACCATAGAGCGGAATGTTACAGTACTGGACCAGAATCTGAGAACAATAGATTGTAATGTCCCAATACTGGATCAGAATCTGAGAACAATAGACTGCAATGTTTCAATACTGGATCAGATTCTGAGAGCAATAGACGGGGATATTACAATGATGGGTCAGAATCTCAGATCAATAGACTGTAAAGTTCCAATACTGGATCGGAATCTGAGAAAAAGAGACTGCAATGTTCCAATACTGGATCAGAATGTGGGAACAATGGTACGGGTTGTTCCTACAATGGATCAGAATCTGAGAACAATAGACTGCAATGTTGCAATACTGGATCAGAATCTGAGACAAACAGATTGCAATGTTCCAATACTGGAGCAGAATCTGAGAACAATAGACTGTAATGTTCCAATAAACGATCAGAATTTGAGAACAACAGACTGTGATGTTCCAATCGTTGATCAGAATCTGAACAATAGACTGTAATGTTCCAATACTGAGTCAGAATCTGAGAACAATAGACCACAATGTGAGAATAATTGCAAGAATCTGAGAACAAGAGAGTGCAATGTTCCAATAATGGATCAGAATCTGAGAACAATAGACTACAATGTTCCAATAATGCATCAGAATCTGAGACAAATAGACTGCAATGTTCCAACACTGGATCAGAATCTGAGAACAATAGACTGTAATGTTCCAATAAAGGATCAGAATTTGAGAACAACAGACTGTGATGTTCCAATCGTTGATCAGAATCTGAACAATAGACTGTAATGTTCCAATACTGGATCAGAATCTGAGAACAATGGACCGGGATATTAGAATGATGGATCAGAATCTGAGATCAATAGGCCGTAATGTTCCAATACTGGATCAGAATCTGAGAACAATGGACCGGGATATTAGAATGATGGATCAGAATCTGAGATCAATAGGCCGTAATGTTCCAATACTGGAGCAGAGTCTGAGAACAATAGACTGCAATGTTCGAATACTGGATCGGACTCTGGGAACAATACGCTGTAATGTTCCAATACTGGTTCAGACTCTGAGAAAAAAACAGACTGCAAATTTCCAATAATGGATCAGTATCTGTGAACAATAGATTGTAATGTTCCAATGCTCGATCAGAATCTGAGAACAATCCACTGCAAAGTTCGAATCCTGGATCGGACTCTAATGTTCCAATCATTTATCAGAATCTGAGAACAGTAGACTTCAATGTTCCAATACTGGCTCAGATTCTGTGAACAATAGACTGTAATGTTCCAAAACTGTATCAGAATCTGAGAACAGTGGACTGGGATATTACAACGATGGATCAGAATCTGTGATCAATAGACAGTCATGTTCCAATACTGGAGCAGAATCTGAGAAAAAAAGACTGTAATGTTCCAATAAATGATCAGAATTTGAGAACAACAGACTGTGATGTTCCAATCGTTGATCAGAATCTGAACAATAGACTGTAATGTTCCAATACTGGATCAGAATCTGAGAACAATAGACCACAATGCGTCAGAGGCCCAGCGATTTCATCTCTCGTCTCCCTGAGCAGCCTTGGATAGATTCCATCAGGCCCTGGAGATTTGTCAGTCTTTATATTCCCTAAAAAACCTAACACTTCCTCCATTGTGATGGAGATTTTCTCTAACGGGTCAACAGTCCTGCCGAGACACTCCCAGTCAACACATCCATTTCCTTTGTGAGTACCGACGCACTGTATTCATTTAGGATCTCCCCTACTTCTTTGGGCTCTAAGCATAATTCCCCACTTTTGTCCCTGAGGGGTCCGATTTTTTTCCCTGACAATCCTTTTGCTCCGAACGTATGAATAAAATGCCTTGGGATTCTCCTTAATCCTGTCTGCCAAGGACATTTCGTGACCTCTTTTTTCCCTTCTAATTGCTCGTTTGAATTCTTTCCTACTTTCTTTGTATTCCTCCAGAGCTCCCTCCGTTTTTAGCTGCCTGGACCAACGTACGCCACTCTTTTCTTTTTCACCAATCCCTCAATTTCCCTGGTTATCCATGGTTCTCGAATCCGACCCTTCCTGTCCTTCTTTTTTACAGGCACATGCTTGTCCTGTAGCCCGAACAACCGTTCCTTAAAAGACTCCCACATGCCAGATGCGGATTTACCCTCAAACAGCCTCTCCCAATCACCAGCTGCCAATTTCTGCCTAATCCCACTTAAGTTAGCCTTCCCCCAATCCAACACCTTACCCTTGGGACACCACTCATCCTTTTCCATCACTATCCTGAAGCTAACAGAATTGTGGTCACTATTTGCCACATGTTCCCCTACCAAAACTTTGAAAACCTGACCGGGCTCAATCCCCAGTACTCGGTCCAGTATAGCCCCCTCTCTAGTCGGGCGATCTACATATTGTTCCACAGAACCTTCCTGTACACATTTTACAAATTCCTCCTCATTCAGACTCCCAGCCCTACGCGATTTCCATTCTATACCAGGGAAATTGAAGTCTCCCACGACAACAACCCTATTTTTCCTGCACATACCCATTCTCTCCTGACATTTCCGTTCTTCCACTTCCCTTGGGCTGTTGGGGGGCCTGCAGTATACCCCCAACATAGTGACAGCTCCATTCCTGTTGCTAAGCTCCACCCACAGTGACTCGTTACACGACCCCGCTGAATTGTCCTCCCTCTGCACCGCTGTAATATGCTCTCAAACTAATACTGCAACTTCCCCACCTCTTTTGGTCCCTCCTCTGTCTCGCCTAAAACACTTGTACCCCGGAATATTCAGAATATTGATTACACAACTTTGATTACAGAACTTTGATTACACAATATTGATTACACAATATTGATTACACAACATTGATTACACAACATTGATTACACAACATTGATTCCACAACATTGATTACACAATGTTGATTACACAATATTGATTACACAACATTGCTTACACAATACTGATTACACAATATTGTTGATACAACATTCAGACAGACAGTGAAGAAATATAAACGGCATCATAATCTCTGTAAACTGCTCAGTTTCCTTTAATTGACTGGTACTGGAGTGTGAAAAGACTACAATGTGACCAGCACATATTCACTTCGCAAAAGCGATTCACATTCTAAGAGATGTATCATAAAGAGTGCATTATACATGCTGAATTCCAAGATCACAGCATTCCCGTGAACCATCGAACCCACGGCAGTGCAGAAGGAGGCCCTACGGCCCATCGAGTCTGCACCGACTCTCTGACAGAGCATCTTATCTGTATTGGAATGATCCGGGTACATGTTTTCTTTTAAGACCAAAGTTAATATTTAAATGTGAAGACCTGAACGCCTCTCAATGCACAAATATTGTTCGTTTCAACATCATTTCCTGCAAACTTTAACATAAATCTGTTTGTTCTGTATCGGGATATGTCCCTAAATATTACAGTGAGGTTAACAAACTTCATGGAACATTTTGCCATTCATCTCCTCCAATAAATTCGTGAGGTGATTGATTAAGCACTAAAATAATTCACAAAGTTTGTTTCAAGCTTGAGAATACTTGAAACATAGAGTGCAAAATCACTGGGGACTTCATTGGGGCAGCACAGTGGTCAGCACTGCTACCTCACAGCGCCAGGGACCCAGGTTCGATTCCCGGCTTGGGTCACTGTGTGGAGTTTGCATGTTCTCCCCCATATCAGCGTGTGTTTTGTCCGGGTGCTCCGGTTTCCTCCCACACTATGAAAGACGTGCCGATTGCAGTGCAGAAGGTGTCTATTCGGCCCTTCACGCCTGCACTGACCATAAACCCACCCAGCCCCCATGCCGGTAATCCCTATTTACCCTTGCTAGTGCCCCCTGGCACTGAGGGGGAATTTAGGCATGGCCAAACTACCTAACTCGCACATCTTTGGAGTGTGGGAGGAAGCTTGGGCACCCTGAGGAAACCCACGCAGACACGGGGAGAACGTGCAGACATCACACAGACAGTGACCCAAGTTGGGAATTGAACCCGGGTTCCTGCGCTGTGAGGCAGTAGTGCGAACCATTGTGTCACCGTATGGCCCAGTCATTCACTGGCGCTTGAGACCTTGCAATGTAATCAGAACCTGTCTGATACAGTAAACAATAAATCACATTCTAAAAGATTTATCACAAACTGTGCATCAAATGCTGCTATTCCAGAGAACTTCAAGTTTTTAGTGTCCAGAACACCAACAACCTGTCCTGATCCCCACATGCCGACACTATAGTTCAGAAAGCCCACCAACGCCTTTTACTTTCTCAGAAGACTGAGGAAATTAGGCATGACAGCTACGAATCTCAATAACTTTTACAGATGCATTCTTTCTGGTTGGGTCACAGCTTGGTATGTCTCCTGCTCTGCCCAAGACTGTAAGGAAGTACAAAAGGTTTTGAATGTAGCCCAATCCATCACGCAAACCAGCCTCGCATCCATTGACTCTGTCTATACTTCCCGCTGTCTCGGCAACGCATCCAGCATTATTCAGGACCCCACGTACCCGGGACATTCTCTCTTCTACCTTCTTTCTTCGGGAAAAAGATACAAAAATCTGAGGTCACGTACCAATCGACTAAAGAACAGCTTCTTCTCTGCTGCCGTCAGACTTTTGAATTGACTTACCTCGCATTTAGTTGATCTTTCTCTGCACCCGAGCTATGACTGTGACACACTACATTCTGCACTCTCTCCTTTCCTTCTCTATGTTTTGTCTGGAAAGCGCGCAAGAAACAATACTTTTCATTATATGTTAATAAATGTGACAATAATAAGTCAAATCAAAATAAACTGAAAATTAAGCTCCCATCAATTTTGTGAAGCCCTTTCAGTCCCAGCAAGTCATTTGCAGTTGTCTTATTTACCAAACGGTCGCTACTGATCCGTTTGAGACATTAATATTCAAAAGAAAACAAGAATAAATGAGCTTCTTGTTGCCAGGATCTGAGATTTAGTGTTGATCTAAAAGGTAACTCAGTAAAAAGAAAGGTAATTCCACAAGAAAACCAGATGAATGGGAAATCGAATAGCTTTTTCCATAATTCACACAGACCCATAATTTGCAAAACCGTGGTTATATGATGCAGTCATAAAACAATGTGAATTTTAAATTGTATCTCTGCAAATCATCTTAATTTGGATTGCTCATCCACACAGACCACGATTCCAGCTATGGAAACTCTTTTAATTCATATCATTCATTCTCTCTCTCTATATTTGTTTACCCAACAATAATAAGATCAGATAGTCTGAGACGAGGTGACACAGTGGTTAGTGCTGCTCCCTCACAGCGCCAGAGACCAGGGTTCGCTTCCCGGCTTGGGTTACTGTCTGTGCGGAGTCTGACTGTTGTCCCCCATGTCATAGAGTCAGAGAGGTTTACAGCATGGAAACAGGCCCTTCAGCCCAACTGGTCCATGCCACCTTTTTTAACCACTTAGCTACTCCCAATTGCCTGCATTTAGCCCATATCCCTCTCTACCCATCTTACCCATGTAACTGTCTAAATGCTTCTTAAAAGACAAAATTGTATCCGCCTCTGCTACTGCCTCTGGCAGCTTCTTCCAGACATTCACCGCCCTCTGTGTGAAACAATTGTCCCTCTGGGCCTTTTTGCATCTCTCCCCTCTCACCTTAAAGCTATGTCCTCTACGTTTGGAGTCCCCTACCTTCGGGAAAAGATGTGGACTATCTGGGGCGGCACGGTGGCACAGTGGTTAGCACTGCTGCTTCACAGCACCAGGGACCCGGGTTCAATTCTGGTCTCACGTCACTGACTGTGTGGAGTTGGCACATTCTCCCTGTGTCTGCGTGGGTTTCCTCCGGGTGCTCCGGTTTCCTCCCACATTCCAAAGATGTGTGGGTTAGGTTGATTGGCCATGCTAAATTGACCCTAGTGTCAGGGGAATTAGCAGGGATATGTGGGGTTATGGGAATAGGGCCTGGGTGGGATTGTGGTCGGTGCAGACTTGATGGGCCGAATAGCCTCCTTCTGCACTCCAGGGATTCTGTGATTTGATGTTTAACACAGAAGTGAATTTGAAACGTTATTTCTGTTTTCCTCCCCAGACAAACACGTTCTTTCCTGGCTGGTCTTTCGGGACGTGGTTGTTGTTTGCGCTTAGAATCTGCTTCAGCACTTGATGTAACATCAATCCAGTAGTTGCATAAGCAGTAACACCGGAGATATCATTGTAGAGGACATCAACTCACTTCCTGCGAGCTTCATTGCAGCTGAATATCACATGAAGCAACTAGAGCAGCATCACCTTCTGAGAAATGAAGACCAGAGTGCGATTGTAAACTATCAACATTTTTAAATCTTAAGGAGACATTCGACCTCCGGCATTTGTTGAAACTTCTTTTTGTAAAAGTCTTTGAAGACCAATGAGCCAAACTGTCGTGGAAACTGCATTTTATTTCAGGATTTGAATGTTTCAAGCAGCCTCATTGTCAGGTATACTAGTTCCTCAACAGAAAACAGAAGATTCATTCCTGAAACATTACACTGTGCATCACATCATTGAGCTGACAGCAAATTAGCATCATGACATTGCTGTTTTAACTGGGGAATCTGGCCGAAAAATCTCTTATTTATAATATCGTGCGGAATAAAAAAAGACATTCCTTCTCATTTTAAACATCGCCATTCTGTGAAACATGGGAGCTAAAAAAAAATAGCACGGGAGTTACTCATGACGATGCTTTGTCCGTCAGGCTCCCTTCTCATTTCTCATTCTGAAACCATCCAGTAAATCCCGGTGGCCACATGATGGTTTTGCCTTGTTAAATGTTGCATTATTTTGGGTTGAATGGAATCCAGTGGTTCAGTTCCGTTTTTGCATTGGCTTCAAGCGGATCGAGTTTATACAGCTTTACATTCCATGGCATGACTTGAGCTGAGCTCAAAGCTGGTTGGACGGTTGAGTTCAGTTGAACGCTAAGATGTCACAGTAATTTCATTGCAATGTTAATGTAAGCCTACTTGTGACACTAATGAATAAACTTTTAAAATAACATTTTTATCAAAGACAACCTTTCTTGATTAGTGCCCTGCACCCTAACAGCCTCTCCACCTACAGGGAAACATCTACACTCGAGATACAGAATTTCAGTGACTCCCTATTCACAGGATAATATGTCGACATATCGATTGTAGTCCTTCAGTACTTTTCCATTCACAGAGATATACATTCTAAATATGTCTCTTTGCGCATCTCTATCCACACCTCCCATCCATTGACTCTGTCTACACTTCCCGCTGCCTCGCAAAAGCAGCCGGCATAATCAAGGACCCCACACCCGCCGGGCATTCTCCCTCCCACCTTCTTCCATCAGGTGACCTCCGTCTGAGGTCACGTACCAACCAACTCAAGAACAGCCTCTTCCTTGCTGCCATCAGACTTTTGAATGGACCTACCCCGCATTAAGTTGACCTTTCTCTCCACCCTAGATATGACTGTAACATTCAGCACCCTCTCCTTTCCCTGGAATCATAGAAACCCGACAGTGAAGAAAGAGGCCATTCGGCCCATCGAGTCTGCATTGACAACAATCCCACCCGGGTCCTATCCCCATCGTCCCAAATATTTACCCTGCTAATCCCTCTAACCTACATATCCCAGGACACTAAGGGGCAATTTATCATTGCCAATGCACCTAACCCGCACACCTTTGGATTTTGGGAGGAAACCAGACCCGGAGGAAACCCACGCAGACACAGGGAGAATGTGAAAACTCCACACAGACAGTGGCCCAAGCCGGGAATCAAACCCAGTTCTCTGGAGCGGTGATGCAGCAGTGCTAACCACCATGCCATTGTGCTGCTCACCACTGTGCAATATGCATTGTCTGTATAGCGTGCAAGAAACAATACCTTTCACTGTATACTAATGCATGTGACAAGAATAAAATCAAATCAAAACAAATCATCACAAAATTAAATAATTTAATTTATTCCTCCATCTGCCAACTTGTTCCCCATTCTGTTCTTTTGTCTCTATCTCTGTGCAGCCCCTTTGAATCCTCCTCATAGCTTTAATTCACAATTAGTTTAGAATCATATTGGAAATCTGGTAGCTTACTCCCAGCATCTTCAGTTATTTTGTTGACATATATTGGCCGAGTGGTATTATCGCCAGACTATTAATCCAGAAACTCAGCCAATGTTCCAGGGACCCGGGTTCGAATCCCGCCACGACAGACGATGGAATTGGAATGCAATAAAAAATATCTGGAATTAAGAATCTACTGATGACCATGAAACCATTGTCGACTGTCGGAAAAGCCCATCTGGTTCACGAATGTCCTTCAGGGAAGGAAATCTGCCGTGCGGACCCGGTCTGGCTCACATGTGACTCCAGAGCCGCAGCAATGTGGTGGACTCTCAACTGCCCTCGAGCAAGTAGGGATGGGCAATAAATGTTGGCCCAGCCAGCGACGCCCATGTACCACGAACAAATAATAAAAAAACATAAACAGCTACATCCCCAATACAAATCTTTGCAATATTTCATAAGTTACAGCCAACCAGCCTGAATGTGCTTCAGTATCCCGACTCACTGTTCCGTGCCTGCTGACGAATTATCTATCCAATCCAGGCTGACATCCTGAGCCACAATCGGACACCTCGACTCTTTGTGCTGCACGCTATGGGATTGTTGTAATCCAAATCTATGACATCAACTGGCCCCATCGTGTAGGGCGGTGAACTCACTTGCCTACATGACAAGGGGGTGATTCAGTATACTACCAATGATGTGAGTTCAATCTCCCTACAGGCTGCAGTGATTTGTAAATATTGTCTCCACACCTTGTCCAAGAGTGGCATAGACAGAGTGGATAGTCAGAGGCTCTTTCCTAGGGTAGAAAAGTCAAGAACTAGGGGCCATAGGTTAAAGGTGCGTGGGGAAAAGATCAGAGGAGATCTGTGAGGCAAGTGTTTTACACAGAGGGTGGTGAATGGCTGGAACGCGCTGCCCGAGGAGGTGGTGGGAGCAGGTACGAGAGCGGCATTTAAGGGGCATCTCGATGAATACATGAACAGAATGGGAATGGAAGGATACGGATTCTGTAAGTGCATACGGTTTTAGTTTAGGCAGGCATTATGATCGGCGCAGGCTTGGAGGGCCGAAGGGCCTGTTCCTGTGCTGTACTGTTCTTTGTTCTTTGAGAGGTGAACTGAAATGGGCAGCACGGTGGTACAGTGGTTAGCACTGCTGCCTCACAGTGCCAGGGACCCGGGTTCGATTCCTGGCTTGGATCACTGTCTGTGCGGAGTCTGCATGTTCTCTTCGTGTCTGCATGGGTTTCCTCCGGCTGTCCCCGTTTTCTCCCACAGTCTGAAAGTCGTGCTAGTTAGGTGCGTTGGCCATGTTAAATTCTCCCTCTGTGTACCCAAACAGGCGCTGGAGTGTGGGGACTAGGGGATTTTCACAGTAACTACATTGCAGTGTTAATGTAAGCCTACTTGTGACACTAATAAAAACAGCACATTTACTATATCAGCAGTTATCTATTTCAGAGCACTAAAGTCGGCTTTAAGTTTTGGCGATGTTATATCGTTTAAATCCCTCGACTTCTACTTATACTTCCACCTCCAGATATTGAGAGCTCCTTGCTCTTATGAGTAAGTCCATTGGTTTTCCTCTATTCCTGCTATGGAAATGACATGTTCCACTGTGAAAACAGATGCAGAATACAGAATCCTCAAAATAAAGATTCAGAAGGGTCCAGAGGGGGCATTCTTTCACATAGAGTGTGGTGAGTGTCTGGAACAAGCTGCCAGAAGCAGTAGGAGAGGGGGGGGGGGGTACAATTTAGTATTTTAAAAAGCGTTTAGTCAGTTACATGGGTACGATGGGTATAGAGAGACATGGGCCAAATGTGGGCAATTGGGACGAGCTTAAAGGTAAAAACTGGGCGGCACGGACAGGTTGGGCCGAAGGGCCTGTTTCCATGCTGTAAACCTCAATGACTCGATAACATAGGAACAGGAATTAAGAGCAGAAGTCGGGAAATTCAGCCCTTCGAGCCTGATCCGTCATTCAATCAGATCATGGCTGATCTCGCCCTAGTCTCAAATCCACCTCCCCACCTGTTCCCCATATCCCCCTAATCCCTTTTTTTATCAGAAATATATCCATCTCATTCTTGAAACCATTCAATGATTCAGACTCCACCGCGCGATGGGGCAGCGAATTCCACAAACTCACCACCCTCTGCGAGAAGTAGTTCCTCCTCATCTCAGTTTTAAATCTATCGCCTCTCAACCTATACCCTGTGACCTCTTGTTCGAGATTGCCCCATAAGAGGAAACATTTGGTCTACATTTACTTTATCAATCCCTTGTAAAATTTTATATACCTCCATCAGATCCCCTCTCATCCCTCTGAACTCCAGTGAGTACAAGCTCAAAGTGATTAATCTCTCCTCATACGTCAATCCTCTCACCCCCAGAATCAATCTGGTGAACCTCCTCTGAACTGCCTCCATGCAGCAACATCCTTCCTCAAATAAAGTGACCAAAACTGGACACAATACTCCAGATACTCTGTGGGATTTTCATAGAATCATAGATAAAAAGATTCTTATCACTTGGAAAGGTTTCATCAGTAATGAGGGGACCTTAGTACATTTTGTTTTACCCGAAGTGGGAGGCGGCCATTCCTGATCGAAACTGGACGATCTTAATATCTTGGAACAGTGGAGTTCAAAGAGGTGCGAGAGACAATGAAATGGGGGATGGGAGGGAAGGAGGATATGTAAGGAAAGTCACTGAGCTGAGTTATATGATTATATATAGAGGTGAGAGGGGAAAGATTTCAAACGGACCTGAGGGGCAACTTCTTCACGCAGAGGGTGGTGTGTGTATGGAATGAGCTGCCGGAGAAAGTGGTTGAGGCAAGTTCAATAGCAACATTTAAAAAGCATTTGGATAGAGGGAAAGGATTAGAGGGATATGGACCGAACGCGGGCAATTGGGACCAACTGGGAGGGCACCATGGTCAGCATGGACTGTTTGGGCCGAAGGACCTGTTTCCATGCTGTATTGCTCTGTGACTCGATATAGGCTGTGTGACGAGATATTCTGTGACTAGCACTCTGCTGAGTGAAGTTGTAAAACTTGAAGTGTCCATCCAGAAACCAAGAAAGATTTATGTTTCAAAATACACCCCTGTTTCTGAATATTTTGGATTTCCACAGTGCAGTGGAAGAGTGTCAGAATTCATGTGGTTTGCCTTGAATATTGTGATAGCAGTTTTGCCTTGAATATTATTTCTGGAATTTGATCGATCAACATCTGTAAGAGATAATTGACAAGAAATTAGCAGGGGGGTAGCAGGGTAAATATGTGGGGTAATGGGGATAGGGCCTGGGTGGGAATGTGGTCAGTGCGGACTCGATGGGCCAACTAACCTCCTTGTGTACTGCAGGGATTCTATGATTCTATGATCTTGGTTTCAGATAAAGTTCGGCACAACATTGTGGGCCGAAGGGCCTGTTCTGTGCTGTACTGTTCCATGTTCTATCTATGAAAGTGCTTTTAAGACTATTCTCACCAACTGGAATTTTAATAAGACTGTCCATAATATACCACCTGAATCTCCCACACCTCATTTTTAAATTTTGCCTCCTCGTAACTGACCCTTCAGCTCAGGGGAACAGCTGCTCCCTCTCCACCCTGTCAATGTCCTTCATAATCTTGTCCACCTCGATCAGGTCACCCCTCAGTCTTCTCTGCTCCAGAGAAAACAAACCAAACCTATCCAACCTCTCTTCATAACTTAAATGTTCTATCCCAGGCAGTATCCTGGTGAATCTCCCCTGCATCACCTCCAGTGCAATCACATCCTTCCTATAATGTGTCGACCAGAACTGCACAGAGTACTCCAGCTGTGGCCAAACCAACGCTCTATACAACTCCATCATGACCTCTACGTTTTTGTAATCTATACCACGATTGACAAAGTTGAACAATAATATTCCAGCAACGAGGAATCGCTGGCAACCCCTCATCACACCTCAGCAGCTATAGACGCTGGTCGGGTCTGTGGTCCCGTGAGCCGTCCCTCTGGTCAGGAGGGAACCACTGCCGTTCCATCAGCCCAGGTATTCTGCTGCGGGGAAGCAACTTCACTCTCTCCAAAGTTAGGAGGTGGTGGGAGGAAGCTTCCTCATAGCAGACGTTATGTCCAATCTATTTACGGTGTAGCAGTGACGGAGTGGTTAGCACTGCTGCCTCACAGAGCGAGGGACCCGAGTTCGGTTCCCGGCTTGTGTCATTGCCTGTGTGGAGTCTGCATGTTCTCTCCATGTCTGCGTGGGTTTCCTCTGGTTTCCTCCCACAGGCTGAAAGACGTGCTGGTGAGGTGCATTGCCCATGCTAAATTTTCCCTCAGTGTACACGAACAGGAACCGGAGTGTGGTGACTCCGGGATTTTCACAGTTACTTCATTGTAGTGTTAATGTAAGCCCGCTTGTGACACGAATAAATATATTTTAATCGGTTGCAATCACCTCGCAGGAACTCCAATGGCAGCGAGAATAGGATAGTAACTGGCTCCAGCTTGACCGATAGTGGATCAGTGTGTTTTCTGAGAGAAGCGATGGTGTCTGCCTATGGCATAAACCATGGCCATTTACTGAGGTCTCACACTGAAGGTCTTCTCTTTAATACACAGCAGAAACACTCCTGAGACTCGGCAGAGCAACCTATTAGAGTAATCAATTACAGGTGAGAAAACAAACAACACACTGCAATGCTGGCGCTGAGAAGGAGCAATGATTGGATTTGATTTGAATTATTATTGTCACATGTGTTAGTATACAGTGAAAAACATTGTTTCTTGCGCACAACATGGACAAAGCATACCATTCATAGAGAAGGAAAGGAGAGAGTGCAGAATGTAGTGTTACAGTCATGGCTAGCGTGTAGAGAAGGATCAACTTAACATAATAATAAAGTATTATATAATATATATATTATGTGTTGTATGCGGCTACCTGAATATAAGATAGGTTCATTCAAAAGTCTGACGGCAGCAGGGAAGAAGCTGTTCTTGATTCGGTCGGTACGTGACCCCAGACTTTTGTATCTTTTTCCCGACAGAAGAAGGTGGAAGAGAGAATGTCCGGGGTGTGTGGGGTCCATGATTATGCCGGCTGCTTTTCCCGAGGCAGCGGGAAGTGTAGACAGAGTCAATGGATGGGAGGCTGGTTTGAGTGATGGACTAGGCTTCGTTCACAACCCTTTATAGTTTCTTGCAGCTTGGGCAGAGCAGACGCCAGACCAAGCTGTGATACAACCAGAAATAATGCTTTCTATGGTGCATCTGTAAAAGTTGGTGAGAGTCGGAGCGGACATGTCAAATTTCCTTAGCCTCCTGAGAACGTAGAGGCACCGGTGGGTTTTCTTAACTTTTGCATCGGTGTGGGGGGATCAGGGTAGGTTGTTGGTGATCTGGACACCTAGAAACCTGAAGCTCTCGATCATTTCCACTTCATCCCCAATTTTCAATGAAAATAGTGTTTCATTGTGATGAGAAATTCAGATCAGAAATAAGTTTCATGTTTTTCATTCCGGTCTGTTTCATTACATTAAAGATACAATATAATTGCAATTTATTCAGGCTGTCAGTGGGGTGAATTATAGGCTACATTTCCCCTTCGTGTTCCGGAATGTGTCGGTTCGAGGTGTTGGTGGGGTAATTATGTGGGGTTATGGGGATAGGGCCTGGGTGGGATTGTTGTTGGTGCAGACTCGATGGGCCGAATGGCCTCTTTCGCACTGTTGGGTTTCTGTGATACAATTTATGATGAGTCTGTACTGACCACAACCCCACCCAGGCCCTATTTCCGTAACCCCACGCATCCACCCTGATAGTCTCCCTGACAATAACGGGCAATTTTTAGCACGGCCAATGCAACTAACCTGCACATCTTTGGACTGTGGGAGGAAAGTGGAGCACCTGGAGGAAACCCATGCAGACACGGGGAGAACGTGCGGACTCCACACATGGAGTGACCCAAGGTCGGATTCGAACCAGGATCCCTGGCGCTGTGAGGGAGCACTAACCCCATGGTGCAAAGCTCAATCCAGGTGCCTTTCTGACAAAGAATGCAGTTGTGTTCTGTACTTCCGGCTTCCATGAATTATCGAGTCAGATGTTACTTGTTCCATGCCCTCTGATGAAAGCAATAACAGCAACATCAGCACGAGGGGTGCTGAGGGAAGCCCTGTTGCCAATCTGTGCAGCAGAGTATGATGCCCCAGCTTAGTCACTGGACTGTTTCGTTTTCAGTAAAAGATGTACAATTTTTAGTAAAGCTCATATTTCATTTCATTATAAATGTAGTCCTGGTACGAGATGGTGACTGTGCCAAGGCTGCATTTCCTGCCCACAAGTTACTGTTTAGCATGAGGTGCTTGGATTTCTTTTTGAATGTGTGGCCCCTTTGAGAATGTGACTGATAAAATGGTGTAAGACAGGCATTCTCTGCTTTTCACACAGCGCTGGTCAAGTTTCTAAAGTTTATTTAATCATGTAACAAGTCGGCTCACATTAACAGTGCAATGAAGTTACTGTGAAAATCCCCTAGTTGCCACACTCCGGCGCCTGTTCGGGTACACTGAGGGAGGATTTAGCATGATCAATGCAACTAAACAGCACGTCTTCTGATCTGTGGGAGGAAACCGGAGCACCCGGAGGAAACCCATGCAGACACGGGGAGAACGTGCAGACTGCGCACAGGCAGTGACCCAAACCGGGGATCAAACCCGGGTCTCTGGAGCTGTGAGGCAGCAGTGCTAACGATTGTGCCACCATGCCACCCATACATACAAAGAACAAAGGAAAGTACAGCACTGGAACAGGCCCTTCGGCCCTCCAAACCTCTGCCGATCATGCAGCCCTAACTAAACTACAAAAAACAACTTCTGCCCTTACTCAAGACGGTCGGGGTTGAGGACCTTAAAACAATCACTATTACTAAAGAGGTAGTGCTGGGTAGGCTAATGGGACTAAAGGTAGACAAGTCCCCTGGTCCGGATGGAATGCATCCCAGGGCACTAAAAGAAACGGCAGAAGTAATAGCAAATTCATTAGTTGTAATTTTTCAAAATTCACTGGACTCTGGGGAGGTGCCAGCTGATTGGAAAGCAGCTAATGTAACGCCACTGTTTAAAAAAGGAGGTAGACAAAAGGCAGGTAACTACAGGCCGGTTAGCTTAACATCCGTAGTTGGGAAAATGCTGGAATCTATCATTAAGGAAGAAATAACAGGACACCTGGCAAAGAATGGTTCAATCAAGCAGACGCAGCATGGATTCTTGAAGGGAAAGCCATGTTTGACTAATTTACTGGAATTCTTTGAGGATACGACGAGTGCAGTTGACAGAGGGGAACCGGTGGATGTTGTGTAAATAGATTTCCTGAAGGCTTTCGATAAGGTGCCTCACAAAATGTTGCTGCAGAAGATAAAGGTACACGGAGTTGGGGGTAAAGTGTTAGCGTGGATTGAGGATTGGCTATCGAACAGAAAGCAGAGAGTCGGAATAAATGGGTGCTTTTCCGGTTGGCAATCAGTAACGAGTAGCGTGCCGCAGGGATCGGTGCTGGGGCCTCAACGATTTACCATATACATAGACGATCTGGAGGAGGGGAGCGAGTGTCGGGTAACAAAGTTTGCGGATGATACAGAGGTGAGTGGGAAAGCAAATTGCGTGGAGGACACAGAGAGGCTGCAGAGAGATTTGGATCGGCTAAGTCAGTGGGCAAGGATCTGGCAGATGGAGGATAACGTTGGTAAGTGTGAGGTTATCCACTTTGGAAGGAATAATAGTAAAACGGACTCTTATTTAAACAGTGTAAAATTACAACATGCTACTGTGCAGAGGGACCTGGGGGTCCTTGTGCATGAATCACAAACACTCAGTTTGCAGGTGCAGCAGGTGATCAAGAAAGCAAATGGAATGTTGGCCTTTATCGTGAGAGGGATGGAGTATAAAAGCAGGGAGGTCATGCTGCAACTGTACAGGGTACTGGAGAGGCCGCACCTAGAGTACTGTGTACAGTTTTGGTCCCCTTATTTAAGAAAGGATATATTAGCTTTGGAGGCGGGACAGAGAAGGTTCACCAGGTCGATTCCGGAGATGAGGGGGTCAGCTTATGAGGAGAGTTTGAGTAGACTGGGCCTGTACTCATTGGAGTTGAGAAGGTTGAGGGGAGATCTTATAGATACATAAAAGATAATGAATGGGCTAGACAGGATAGAAAGCGAGGTTATTTCCACTTACAATGTAAACAAGAACTAGGGGGCATAGCCTCAAAATATGAGGGAGTCAATTTAGAACAGAGTTGAGGAGGAACTTCTTCTCCCAGAGCGGAGTGAATCTTTGGAATTCTCTGCCCAATGAAGCAGTCGTGGCTACCTCCTTAAATGTGTTTAAGTCACAGATAGATAGATTTTTAACCATTAAGGGAATTAAGCGTTATGGGGAGCGGGCGGGTAAGTGGCACTGAACCCACTATCAGATCAGCCATGATCTTATTGAATGGCGGAGCAGGCTTGAGGGGCTGGCTGGCCTACTCCTGCTCCTATTTCTTATGTTCTTATGTTCTAACATTACAGTCTATTGTTGTCAGATTCTGATCCAGTATTGTAACATCCCGTTCTATTCTTCCCAGATCCCGATCCAGTATTGGAACATTCCAGTCTATTGTTCTCTGATTCTGATCCTGTATTGGAACATAACAGTGTATTGTTGTCAGATTCTGCTGCAGTATTGGACCATCCCGGTCCATTGTTCCCTGACTCTGATCCAGCATTGTAACATTACAACCTTTAGTTTTCAGATTCTGATCCATTATTGGAACATTGCAGCCTACTGTTCTCAGAATCTGATCCATTATTGGAACATTGCAGTCTATTGCTCTCAGTTTCTGATCCAGTATTGGAACATTGCAGTCTTTTGATCTCAAATTATAATCCAGAATTAGAACATTACAGTCGATTGTTCTCAGATTCTGATCCATTGTAGGAAAATTGCAGTCTATTGTTCCCAGATTCTGAACCAGGATTGGAACATTGCAGTCTTTTGATCTCACATTCTAATCCAGTATTGGAACATTACAGTCGATTGTTCTCAGATTCTGATCCATTATAGGAAAATTGCAGTCTATTGTTCCCAGATTCTGAACCAGGATTGGAACATTACAACCTATTGTTCTCAGAGTCCGATCCATTATTCGAACATTGCAGTCTATTGCTCTCAGTTTCTGATCCAGTATTGGAACATTGCAGTCTTTTGATCTCAAATTCTAATCCAGAATTAGAACATTACAGTCGATTGTTCTCAGATTCTGATCCATTGTAGGAAAATTGCAGTCTATTGTTCCCAGATTCTGAACCAGGATTGGAACATTGCAGTCTTTTGATCTCAAATTCTAATCCAGTATTGGAACATTACAGTCGATTGTTCTCAGATTCTGATCCATTATAGGAAAATTGCAGTCTATTGTTCCCAGATTCTGAACCAGGATTGGAACATTACAACCTATTGTTCTCAGAGTCCGATCCATTATTCGAACATTGCAGTCTATTTTACTCAGAGTATGTCCTTTAGTGCAACTTTACAGTCCATTGTTCTCAGATTCTGATCCAGTATTTGTAAGAGGGAGGTCGTGCCTTACAACATTGGTGAAGTTTTTTGAGGAAGTGACAAAAACAGTTGACGAAGGAAGGGCTGTGGATGTCGTCTATACGGATTTCAGTAAGGCATTTGACAAAGTCCCTCATGGCAGGTTGGTTAAGAAGGTTAAGGCTCATGGGATAAAGGAGAGGTGGCTAGATGGGTAGAGAACTGGCTTGGCCACAGGAAGAAGTTTAATAACACCAGGTTAAAGTCCAACAGTTTATTTGGCAGGAAAAGCCACACAAGCTTTCGGAGCTCCAAGCCCCTTCCTCGGGTGAGGGCTCCGAAAGCGTTTGTGGCTTTTGCTACCAAATAAACCTGTTGGACTTTAACCTGGTGTTGTTCAACTTCTTACTGTTTTTACCCCAGTCCAACGCCAGCATCTCCACATCTTGGCCACAGGAGACAGAGGGTAGCAGTCGAAGAGTCTTTTTCCGGCTGGAGGTCTGTGACTTTACAGTCTATTGCCCTCAGAATCTGATCCAGTATTGAAACATTGCAGTCGATTGTTCTCAGATTCTGATCCTTTATTAGAACATCCCGGTCCATTTTTCCGACATTGCCATCCATTATTGGAACATGATAGTCTATTGTTCTCGGATTCTGATCCATTATTGGAAAATTGCAGTCGATGTTTCCCTGATTCTGATCCATTATTCGAACATTGCAGTCTATTGTTCTCATAATCTGATCCATTCTTAGAGCATCCCGGTCCATTGTTCCCACATTGTCATCCATTATTGGAACACTAGTGTATTGTTCTCAGTTTCTCATCCATTATTGGAAAATCCCTTTCCATTGTTCCCAGATCCTGAACCAGTGTTGGAACATTACAGTCTAATATTCTCCGATTCTGGCCCAGTATTGGAACATTGCAGTCTATTGTTCTCAGATTCTGATCCAGTATTGGAACATTGCAGTCTGATCCATCATTGCAATATCCAGGTGCACTGTTCTCAGATTCTGATCCAGTATTGGAACATTACAGTCTATTGTTCAGATTCTGATCAACGGTTGGAACATTGGAGTCTCTTGTTCTCAAATTCTGCTCCAGTATTGGAACATGACTGTCTATTGATCTCAGATTCTGATCCATCATTGTAATATCCCGGTCCACTGTTCTCAGATTCTGATCCAGTATTGGAACATTGAAGTCTACTATTCCCAGATTCTGATCAATGATTGGAACATTGCAGCCTATTGTTCTCTGAGTCCGATCCAGTATTCGAACTTTGCAGTGTATTGTTCTCAGATTCTGATGGAGCACTGGAACATTACAAACTATTGTTCACAGATACTGATCCATTATTGGAAATTTGCAGTCTGTTTTTTTTCTCAGAGTCTGAACCAGTATTGGAACATTACAGCGTATTGTTCCCAGAGTCCGATCCAGTATTCGAACATTGCAAAATATTGTTCTCAGATTCTGATCCACTATTGCAATATTCCAGCCTGTTGATCTCAGATTCTGATCCATCATTGTAACATCCCGGTCCATTGTTCTCAGATTCTGATCCAGTACTGGAACAATAGAGTCTATTGTTCTCAGATTCTGATGCAGTATTGGAACATTACGGCCTATTGTTCAGATTCTGATCAACGATGGGAACATCACAGTCTGCTGTTCTCAAATTCTGATCCTTTATTGGAACATTACCGTTTATTGTTCTTAGAATCTTATCCATTATTGGAACATCCCGGGCCATTGTTTCCAGCTTCTGATCCATTATTGGAACATGACAGTCTATTTATCTCAGATTCTGAACCAGTATTGGAAAATTACAGTCTATTGTTCTCAGATGCCGATCCAGTATTGGACCATTGCAATCTATTGTTCTCAGATTCTGATCCATAATGGAACATTGCAGTGTATTGTTCTCAGATTCTGATCCAGTATTGGAACATTGCAGTGTATTGTTCTCAGATTCTGATCCAGTATAGGAACATTGCAGTCTATTTTTCTCAGATTCTGATCCATTATAGGAACAGCCCGGACCATTGTTCCCTCATTCTGGTCCATTATTGGAACAATGCAGTCTACTATTCTCAGATTCTTTTCAATTATTCTGACATTGCGGTCTATTGTTCTCAGATTCTGATCCAGTATTGGAACATTACAGTCTATTCATCTCAGATTCTGACCCATCATTGTAATATCCCGGTCCATTGTTCTCAGATTCTGATCCAGTACTGGAACAATAGAGTCTATTGTTCTCAGATTCTGATCCAGTGTTGGAATATTACATTCTATTGTTCTCAGATTCAGATCCATTATTGTAACATCCCGGTCAATTGTTCCCAGATTCTAATCCGTATTGGGACATTACAGAGTATAGTTCTCAGTTTCTGATCCATTATTGGAACATTGCAGTCTATTGTTCTCAGACTCTGATCCAGTAATTCAACACGACAGTGTATTGTTCTCCAAATATGATACATTATTGGAAAATCCTGGTCCATTGTTCCCAGATTCTGATCTAGTATTTGGAACATTACAGTCTATTGTTCTCAGATTCTGAACGATTATTGGAACATGAGAGTGTGTTTTTCTCAGATTCTGATTCATTGTTGGAACACTACAGTCTATTGTTTTCAGATTCTGATCCAGTATTGTAACATTGCAATCTATTGTTCCCAGATTCTGATCCATAATGGAACATTACAGTGTATTGTTCTCAGATTCTGTTCCAGCATTGGAACATTACAGTCTATTCTTATCAGATTCTCATCAAGTATTGGAACATTGCAGTCTATTTTTCTCAGATGCTGATCCATTATAGGAACAGCCCTCATTCTGGTCCATTATTTGAACATTGCAGTCTATTGTTCTCAGTTTCTGATCAATGATTGGAACATTACAATCTGTTGTTCTCAAATTCTGATCCAGTATTGGAACATTGCATTCCATTGTTCTCAGATTATAATCCTTTATTGGAACATTACAGTCCATTGTTCTCAGATTCTGATCCAATATTGGAACATTGCAGTCTCTTTTTCTCAGATTCTGATCCATTATTGGAACATTGCAATCTATTCTTCTCAGATTCTGATCCAGTATTGGAATATTACAGTCTATTGATCACAGATTCTATTTTTCTCAGATTCTAATCCATTATAGGAACAACTCGGACCATGGTTCCCACATTCTGATGCAGTATTGGAACTTTGCAGTCTATTTTTCTCAGATTCTGAACCAGTATTGGAACATTTCAGTCTATTGTTTAGATTCTGATCAATCATTGGAACATTACAGTGTTGTTCTCAAATTATTTTCCATTATTGGAACATTACGGTCTGTTCTCAAATTCTGATCCAGTATTGGAACGTGACAGTTTTTTGTTCTCAGATTCTGATCCATTATTTGAAAATTGCAGTCTATTTTTCTCAAGTTCTGAACCAGGATTGGAACATTACAGCCTCTTGTTCTCAGAGTCCAATCGATTATTTGAACGTTGCAGTGTATTGTTCTCAGATTATGAACCAGTGTTGGAACATTACAGTCTATTGTTCATAGAGTCTGATCCATTATTGGAAAATTGCAGTCTATTTTTCTCAGATTCTGAACCAGTATTTGAACATTGCAGCCTATTGTTCTCAGAGTCCGATCCATTATTCGAACATTGCAGTGTATTGTTCTCAGATTCTGATCCACTATTGGAACATGACAGTCTATTTTTCTCAGATTCTGATCCAGTATTGTAAAATCCCGGTCTCTTGTCCCCAGATTCTAATCCAGTATTGGAATATTACAGCCTATAGTTTTGAGATTCTGATCAATTATTGGAACATCCCGGTCTATTGTTCCCAGATTCTGATCCAGTATTGGAACTTTGCAGTCTATTGATCTCAGATTCCGATAAAGTAAATATGAGAGTGTATTTTTCTCAGCTTCTGATTCATTATTGGAACATTGCAGTCTATTGATTTCAGATTCTGATCCAGTATTGAAACATTGTAGTCTATTGTCCATTGTTTCCAGATTCTGATCCATTATTGGAACATAACAGCCTATTGTTCCCAGATTGTGATCCATTATTGGAACATTACGGTCTGTTATTCTCAGATTCTGTTCCATTATTGGAAAATTGCAGTCCATTTGTCTCAGATTCTGAACCAGTATTGGAAAATTATAGTCTATTGTTTTCAGATTCTGATCCAGTATAGGAACATTACAGTCTATTGTTCACAGATACCGATCCTTTATTGGAACATTACAGTCGATTGTTCTCAGATTCTGATCGATTATTGGAATATCCCTTTCCATTGTTCCCAGACTCTGAACCAGAATTGGAACATTACAGTCTAATATTCTCCGATTCTGTTCCAGTATTTGAACATTGAAATCGAATATTCTCAGATTCTGATCCAGGATTGGAACATTACAGTTTATTGTTCTCAGAATCTGAGCCTGTATTAGAACATTGCACTAATTTGTTCTCAGATTCAGATCAATTATTGGAACATTACAGTCTGTTGTTCTCAAATTCTGCAAAGTTTCAATTCTGAATCAGAATGTGTGAACAACGGTCCGGGGTTGTTCCTATAATGGGTCAGAATCTGAGAGAAATAGACTGCAATGTTCCAATACTGGATTGAATACTGGATTCCAATACTGGATCAGAATCTGAGAACAACAGACTGTAATGTTCCAATAATGTATCAGAATCTGCGAACAATAGAAATGGATGTTCCATTAATGGATCAGAATCTGAGAACAATAAACTGCAATGGTCCAATCCTGGATCAGAATCTGAGAACAATAGACTGCAATGGTCCAATCCTGGATCAGAATCTGAGAACAAGAGACTGCAATGGTCCAATCCTGGATCAGAATCTGAGAACAAGACACTGCAAAGTTCCAATATTGGATCAGAATCTGGGAACAATAGACCGGGATGTTCCAATAATGGATCAGAATCTGAGATAAATAGGCTACAAGGTTTCAATACTGGATCAGAATCTGAAAACAATAGACTGCAATGTTCCAATAATGGATCAGAATCGGAGAACCAAAAGTTGTAATCTTCCAATAATGGATTAGAAAGTGGGAACAATAGACAGGGCTCAATACTGGATCCGAACCTGTGAACAATAGAATGTAATATTCCTGGGTCAGAATCTGAGAGCAATAGACTGCAATGTTCGAATACTGGATCAGAATCTGTGAACAATACACTGCAATGTTCCAATAATGGATCAGAATCTGAGATCAATAGACAGCAAAGTTTCAATACTGGATGAGAATCTGAGAATAATAGATTGTAATGTTTCAATAAAGCATCATAATCTGAGAACAACACACTGTAATGTTCCAATAATTCATCTGAATCTGGGAACACGGGACCGGGATGTGGCAATGACGGATCCGAATCTGAAATCAGTCGACTATTCTGATCCAATACTGGATGAGAATCTGAGAACAATCGACTGCAATGTTCGAATACTGGATCGAACTCTGAGAACAATCGGCTGTAATACAAAGAACAAAGAACAGTACAGCACAGGAAACAGGCCCTTCGGCCCTCCAAGCCTGTGCCGCTCCTTGGTCCAACTAGACCAATCGTTTGTATCCCTCCATTCCCAGGCTGCTCATGTGACTATCCAGGTAAGTCTTAAATGATGTCAGCGTGCCTGCCTCCACCACCCTACTTGGCAGCGCATTCCAGGCCCCCACCACCCTCTGTGTAAAAAACATCCCTCTAATATCTGAGTTATACTTCGCCCCTCTCACCTTGAGCCCGTGACCCCTCGTGAACGTCACTTCTGATCTGGGAAAAAGCTTCCCACCGTTCACCCTATCTATCCCCTTCATAATCTTCTACACCTCTATTAGATTTCCCCTCATTCTCCGTCTTTCCAGGGAGAACAACCCCAGTTTACACAATCTCTCCTCATAGCTAAGCCCTCCATACCAGGCAACATCCTGGTAAACCTTCTCTGCACTCTCTCCAATGCCTCCACGTCCTTCTGGTAGTGCGGCGACCAGAACTGGACGCTGTACTCCAAATGTGGCCTAACCAGCGTTCTATACAGCTCCATCATCACACTCCAGCTTTTATATTCTATACCCCGTCCTATAAAGGCAAGCATACCATATGCCTTCTTCACCACCTTCTCCACCTGTGTTGCCACCTTCAAGGATTTGTGGACTTGCACACCTAGGTCCCTCTGTGTTTCTATACTCCTGATGACTCTGTCATTTATTGTATAACTCCTCCCTACATTATTTCTTCCAAAATGCATCACTTCGCATTTATCCAGATTAAACTCCATCTGCCACCTCTCCGCCCAATTTTCCAGCCTATCTATATCCTGCTGTATTGCCCGACAATGCTCTTTGCTATCCGCAAGTCCAGCCACCTTCGTGTCATCCGCAAACTTGCAGATTACACCAGTTACACCTTCTTCCAAATCATTTATATATATATCACAAATAGCAGATGTCCCAGTACAGAGCCCTGCGGAACACCAGTGGTCACAGACCTCCAGCCGGAAAAGGACCCTTCGACCACTACCCTCTGTCTCCTATGGCCAATGTTCCAATCCTGGTTCACACTGTGAGAAAATAGTGTGCAATTTCCCAATAATGGATCAGAATCCGAGAACAATACATTGCGCTGTTCCAATACTGGATCAGAGTCTGAGAACAATAGGCTGCAATGTTCCAATAATGGATCAGAATCTGAGAACAATAGACTGGGATGTTCCAATACTGGATCAGAATTTCAGAACAACAGACTGTAATATTCCAATAAGTGATCTGAATCTGAGAACAATAGACTGTAATGTTCCAATCATTGAGCAGAATCTGAGAACAATAGATTGTAATGTTCCCATACTGGTTCAGATTCTGAGAACAAGAGACTGCAATGTTCCAATACTGGATCAGAAACGGAGAATATTAGACTGTAATGTTCCAATTCTGGTTCAGAGTCTGGGAACAATGGAAAGGGATGTTCCAGTAATGGATCCAAATCTGAGACCAATATACTGTAATGTTGCAATGCTGGATCAGAATCTGAGAACAATAGACTGTAATGTTCCAATAATGGATCAGAATCTGAGAACAATAGACTTTAAATTTCCAATACTGGATCAGAGTCTGGGAACAATAGAAACGGATGTTCCATTTATGCAGCAGAATCTGAGAAAAAGAAACTGCAAGTTCCAATACTGGATCAGAATGTGGGAACAATGGTCCTGTTTGTTCCAATACTGGAGCAGAATCTGAGAACAATAGACCGCAATGTTAGAATAATTGAACAGAATCTGAGAATAGTAGACTGCAATGTTCCAATAATGGACCAGAATGTGGGAACAATGGTCCGGGCTGCTCCTATAATGGATCGGAATCTGAGAAAAATAGACTGCAATGTTCCAATACTGGATCAGAATCTGAGAACAATACACTGTAATGGTCCATTATGAATCAGAATCTGGGAACAATAGATTGCAATGGTCCAATACTGGATCAGAATCTGAAAACAATAGACTGTAATTTTCCAATACTGGATCAGAATCTGAGAAAAATAGACTGCAATGTTCCAATACTGGATCAGAATCTGAGAACAATACACTATAATGGTCCATTATGAATCAGAATCTGGGAACAATAGATTGCAATGGTCCAATACTGGATCAGAATCTGAAAACAATAGACTGTAATTTTCTAATACTGGATCAGAATCTGAGAACAATAGACTGTAATGTTCCAATAAAGGATCATAATTTGAGAACAACACTGTAATCTTTCAATCATTGATCAGAATCTAAACAATAGACTGAAATGTTCCAATACTGGATCAGAATCTGAGAACAATGAACCGGGATATTACAATGATGGATCAGAATCTGAGATCATTAGACTGTAATGTTCCAATGCAAGATCAGAATCTGAGAACAATACACTGCAATGTTCGAATAATGGATCGGACTCTGAGAATAATAGACTGCAATTTTCCAATAATGGATCAGAATCTATGAACAATAAACCGTAATGTTCCAATCCTGGATCAGAACCTGAGAACAGTAGACGGCAATGTTCCAATAAAGGATCAGAATCTGAGAACAACAAAGACTGTAATGTTCCACTCATTGATCAGATTCTGAACAATAGACTGTATTGTTCCAATACTGGATCAGAATCTGAGAAAAAGAGATTACAATGTTCCAATAAAGGATCAGAATTTGAGAACAACAGAATGTAATGTTCCAATCATTGATCAGAATCTGAACAATAGACTGGAATTTTCGAACACTGGATCAGAATCTTAGAACAATTGACCAGGATTTTACAATGATGGATCAGAATCTGAGAACAATAGACCGCAATGTTAGAATAATTGAACAGAATCTGAAAACAATAGACTGCAATGTTCCAATAATGGATCAGAATCTGAGATCAACAGACTGTAATGTTCCAATCATTGATCAGAATCTGAACAATAGACTGTAATGTTCCAATAATGGATCAGAACCTGAGATCAATCGACTGCAGAGTTTCAATAATGGATCAGAATCTGAGAGCAATAGACTGTACTGTTCCAATAAAGGATCATAATCTGAGATCAGGAGAGTGCAATGTTAGAATAATTGAACAGAATCCGAAAACAATAGACTGCACTGATCAACACTGGGTCAGAATCTGAGAACAATCGAACATAGAATACAGAAGCATAGAAAACTACAGCACAAAACAGGCCCTACGGCCCCACAAGTTGTGCCGAACATATCCCTACCTTTTAGGCCTATCTATAACCGTCCATCCTATTAAGTTCCATGTACTCACCCAGGAGTCTCTTAAAAGACCCTATTGAGTTTGACTCCACCACCACTGACGGCAGCCGATTCCATCTGCCCACCACCTTCTGTGTGAAAAACGTCCCCCTAACATTTCCCCTGTACCTACCCCCCAGCACCTTAAACCTGTGTCCTCTCGTAGCAGCCATTTCCACCCTGGGAAAAAGCCTCTGAGAGTCCACCCGATCTATGCCTCTCAACATCTTATATACCTCTATTAGATCTCCTCTCATCCTACGTCTCTCCAAGGAGAAAAGTCCGAGCTCCCTCAGCCTATCCTCATAAGGCATGCCACTCAATCCTGGCAACATCCTTGTAAATCGCCTCTGCACCCTTTCAGTCTTTTCCACATCGTTCCTGTAATGAGGCGACCAGAATTGAGCACAGTACTCCAAGTGGGGTCTGATGAGGGTCTTATATAGCTGCATCATTATCCCCGGACTCCTGAACTCAATCCCTCGATTAATAAAGGCCAGCACACCATACGCCTTCTTAACCACCTCCTCGACCTGCAGGACCGATTTTAGAGTCAGATGGACCCGGACCCCAAGGTCCTTCTGATCCTCTACCGTACTAAGAGTCTTTCCCTTTATATTGTACTCCTTCATCCCATTCGACCTGCCAAAATGGACCACGACGCATTTATCTGGGTTGAAGTCCATCTGCCACTTCTCCGCCCAGTCTTGCATCCTATCTATGTCCCTCTGTAACTTCTGACATCCCTCCAGACTATTCACAACCCCAACAACCTTCATGTCATCGGCAAACATTCCAACCCATCCCTCCACTTCCTTATCCAGGTCATTTCTGAAAATGACAAACAGCAAAGGTCCCAGAACAGATCCCTGGGGCACACCACTGGTGACCGACCTCCATTTAGAAAAAGACCCAACCATATAGAGTCTGGGAACAATGGAAAGGGATGTTCCAATACTGGATTGGAAGCTGAGAACAATAGAAATGGATGTTCCATGAATGGATCAGAATCTGAGAACAATACACTGTAATGTTCCAATACTGGATTAGAATCTGAGAGAAATAGACTGCAATGTTCCAATAATGGATCAGAATCTGAGAACAATAGACTGGGATGTTCCAATAATAGATAGGATTCGAAGAACAATAGACTGGGATGTTCCAATAATAGATAGGATTCGAAGAACAATAGACTGTAATGTTCGAATACTGGATCAGAACCTGAGAACAGCAGACTGCAATGTTTCAATAATTGATCAGGACTTGAGTACTATAGGCTGTAATGTTCCAATACGGATTAGAATCTGAGAAAAATACACTGTCATGTTCTATTACTGGATCAGAATCTGAGAACAATAGTCTACAATGTTCAAATAATGGATCAGAATCTTAGAACAATAGTCTCTAACATTCCAATCATGAATCGGAATCTCAGATCAATAAACGGCAATGTTTCAAAACTGGATCAGAATCTGAGAACAAGAGACTGCAATGTTCCAATACTGGATCATAATGTGGGAACAATGGACCGGAATGTTCCAATACTGGATCAGAATGTGGGAACAATGGACAGGAATGTTCCAATACTGGATCAGAATCTGAGAACAATAGGCTGTAATGTTCTTATTATGGACCAGAATCTGAGAACAATAGACTGAAATGTTCCAATACTGGACCAGGATCTGAGAACAATAGACTGAAATCTTCCAACACTGGATCAGAATCTGAGAACAATGCTCTGTAATATTCCAATACTGGATCAGAATCTGAGAACAGTAGGCTGTAATGTTCTAATTATGGATCAGAATCTGAGAGCAATAGCCTGAAATGTTCCAACACTGGATCAGAATCTGAGAACAATAGACTGAAATGTTCCAAAATGGATCATAATCTGAGAACAATACTCTGTAATATTCCAATACTGGATCAGAATTTGAGAACAACAGACTGCAATGTTCCAATAACGGATCAGAATCTGAGAACAATGGACTGTAATGTTCCAATAAAGGATCATAATCCGAGAACAATACTCTGTAAAGTTCCAATACGGGATCAGAATCTGAGAACAATAGGTTGTAATGTTCCAATAATTGATCAGAATCTACGAACAATAGACTGCAATGTTCCAATACTGGATCAGAATCTGAGACAAATAGACTTTAATGTTCCAATACAGGATTAGAATTTGAAATCAACAGACTGCAATGTTCCAATACTGGATCAGAATCTGAAACAAATAGACTGCAATTTTCTAAAAATGGATCAGAATCTGGGAACAATAGACTGGAATGTTCCAATAATCATAGAAACCCTACAGTACAGAAAGAGGCCATTCGGGCCATCGAGTCTGCACCGACCACAATCCCACCCAGGCCCTACCCCCATATCTACCCACTAACCCTCCAACCTACGCATCTCAGGACACTAAGGGCAATTTTTAGCATGGCCAATCAACCTAACCCGAACATCTTTGGACTGGGGGAGGAAAGCGGAGCACCCGGAGGAAACCCACGCAGACACGAGGAGAATGTGCAAACTCCATACAGACAGTGAGCCAAGCCCGGATTTGAACTCAGGTCCCTGGAGCTGTGAAGCAGCAGTGCTAACCACTGTGCTATCATGCCGCCGGCAGAACATGGATCAGAAGTTGGAAACAATGGACCGGGATGTTCCAATAATGGATTGGAATCTAAGAACCATGCACTGTAATGTTCCAATACTGGTTCAGAACCTAAGAACAGTAGACTGCAATGTTCCAATAATGGATCAGAGTCTGAGAACTATAGGCTGTAATGTTCCAATACGGATTAGAATCTGGGAACAAATGACCGGGATGTTACAATACTGGATCAGAATCTGAGAACAATAGAATATAATATTCCTAAACTGGATCAGAAGCTGAGAGCAAGAGACTGCAATGTTCCAGTACTGGATCAGTATCTGGGAACAATAGACCGGGATGTTCCAATAATGGATCACATTCTGAGAACAATACTCTGTAATGTTACAATATTGGATCAGAATCTGAGAACAATAGACTGCAATGTTCCAATAATGGATCAGAATCTGAGATCAATAGACTGCAAAGTTTCAATCCTGCATCAGAATCTGAGAAAAAGAGACTGCAATGTTCCAATACTGGATCAGAATCTGAGAACAGTAGACTATAATGTTCCAATACTGGATCAGAATCTGAGGACAATAGACTGCAATGTTTGAATACTGGATCGGACTCTGGGAACAACCGGTTGTAATGTTCCAATACTGGTTCAGACTCTGAGAAAAAAACAGACTGCAAATTTCCAATAATGGATCAGTTTCTGTGAAAAAGAGATTGTAATGTTCCAGTACTGGATCAGAATCTGAGAACAATACACTGCAAAGTTCGAATACTGGATCGGACTCTGAGAACAATGGGCTGTAATGTTCCAATCATTGATCAGAATCTGAGAACAATAGACTTCAATGTTCCAATACTGGCTCAAATTATGAGAACAATAGACTGTAATGTTCCAATCCTGGTTCAGAGTCTGGGAACAATGGAAAGGGATGTTCCAATAATGGATCAGAATCTGAGAACAATACACTGTATTGTTCCAAAACTGGATCAAAATCTGAGAACAATAGACTGCAATGGTCCAATAATGGATCTGAATCTGAGAACAATAGACAGTAATGTTCCAATACTGGTTCAGAACCTGAGAAGAATAGACTGCAATGTTCCAATACTGGATCGGAATCTGAGAACAATACGCTGTAATGATCCAATACTGGATTAGAATCTGAGAACAATAGACTGCAATGTTCCATTATGGATCAGAATCTGTGAACAATAGACTGGGATGTTCCAATAATGGATGAGAAGCTGGCAACAATGGACCGGGATGTTCCAATAATGGATAGGATTCGAAGAACAATACACTGTAATGTTCCAATACTGGATCAGAACCTGAGAACAGTAGACTGCAATGTTCCAATAATTGATCAGAATCTGAGAACTATAGGCTGTAATGTTACAATACAGAATAGAATCCGAGAAAAATACACTGTCATGTTCTAATACTGGATCAGCATCTGAGAACAATAGACTCTAACATTCCATAAGACCATAAGACATAGGAGCGGAAGTAAGGCCATTCGGCCCATCGAGTCCACTCCACCATTCAATCATGGTTGATTTCAACTCCATTTACCCGCTCTCTCCCCATAGCCCTTAATTCCTCGAGAAATCAAGAATTTATCAATTTCTGTCTTGAAGACGCTCAACGTCTCGGCCTCCACCGCCCTCTGTGGCAATGAATTCCACAGACCCACCACTCTCTGGCTGAAGAAATTTCTCCTCATCTCTGTTCTAAAGCGACTCCCTTTTATTCTAAGGCTGTGCCCCCGCGTCCTAGTCTCCCCTGTTAATGGAAACAACTTCCCTATGTCCATCCTATCTAAGCCGTTCATTATCTTGTAAGTTTCTATCAGATCTCCCCTCAACCTCCTAAACTCCAATGAATATAATCCCACGATCCTCAGACGTTCATCGTATGTCAGGCCTACCATTCCTGGGATCATCCGTGTGAATCTCCGCTGGAACGGCTCCAGTGCCAGTATGTCCTTCCTGAGGTGTGGGGCCCACAATTGCTCACAGTACTCCAAATGGGGCCTAACCAGTGCTTTATAAAGCCTCAGAAGTACATCCCTGCTTTTGTATTCCAAGCCTCTTGAGATAAATGACAACATTACTTTTGCTTTCTTAATTACGGACTCAACCTGCAAGTTTACCTTTAGAGAATCCTGGACTAGGACTCCCAAGTCTCTTTGCACTTTAGCATTATGAATTTTGTCACCGTTTAGAAAATAGTCCATGCCTCTATTCTTTTTTCCAAAGTGCAAGACCTCGCATTTGCCCACGTTGAATTTCATCAGCCACTTCTTGGACCACTCTCCTGAACTGTCTAAATCTTTCTGCAGCCTCCCCACCTCCTCAATACTACCTGCCCCTCCACCTATCTTTGTATCATCGGCAAACTTGGCCAGAATGCCCCCAGTCCCGTCATCTAGATTGTTAATATATAAAGAGAACAGCTGTGGCCCCAACACTGAACCCTGCGGGACACCACTTGTCACCGGTTGCCATTCTGAGAAAGAACCTTTGATCCCAACTCTCTGCCTTCTGTCTGACAGCCAATCGTCAATCCATGTTAGTACCTTGCCTCGAATACCATGGGCCCTTATTTTACTCAGCAGTCTCCCGTGAGGCACCTTGTCAAAGGCCTTTTGGAAGTCAAGATAGATAACATCCATTGGCTCTCCTTGGTCTAACCTATTTGTTATCTCTTCAAAGAACTCTAACAGGTTTGTCAGGCACGACCTCCCCTTACTAAATCCATGCTGACTTGTCTTAATCCGATCCTGCACTTCCAAGAATTTAGAAATCTCATCCTTAACGATGGATTCTAGAATTTTGCCAACAACTGAGGTTAGGCTAATTGGCCTATAATTTTCCATCTTTTTTCTTGTTCCCTTCTTGAACAGTGGGGTTACAACAGCGATTTTCCAATCCTATGGGACTTTCCCTGACTCCAATGACTTTTGAAAGATCATAACTAACGCCTCCACTATTTCTTCAGCTATCTCCTTTAGAACTCTAGGATGTAGCCCATCTGGGCCCGGAGATTTATCAATTTTCAGACCTTTTAGTTTCTCTCGCACTTTCTCCTTCGTGATGGCAACCATATTCAACTCTGCCCCCTGACTTTCCTGAATTGTTGGGATATTACTCATGTCTTCTACTGTGAAGACTGACGCAAAATACTGATTAAGTTCCTCAGCTATTTCCTTGTCTCCCATCACTAGATTACCAGCGTCATTTTGGAGCGGCCCAATGTCTACTTTTGCCTCCCGTTTGTTTTTTAATGTATTTAAAGAAACTTTTACTATCATTCCTAATGTTACTGGCTAGCCTACCTTCATATTTGATCCTCTCCTTCCTTATTTCTCTCTTTGTTATCCTCTGTTTGTTTTTATAGCCTTCCCAATCTTCTGACTTCCCACTACTCTTTGCCACATTATAGGCTCTCTCTTTTGCCTTGATGCATTCCCTGACTTCCTTTGTCAGCCATGGCTGCCTAATCCCCCCTCTGATAACCTTTCTTTTGTTTGGGATGAACCTCTGCACTGTGTCCTCAATTACTCCCAGAAACTCCTGCCATTGCTGTTCTACTGTCTTTCCAATAATGAATCACAATCTCAGATCAATAGACGGCAATGTTTCAAAACTTGATCAAAATCTGAGAACAAGAGACTGCAATGTTTCAATACTGGATCAGAATCTGGGAACGATAGACATGGATTTAATAATACTGGACCAGAATCTGAGAACAATAGACTGAAATGTTCCAAGACTGGATCATAATCTGAGAACAATGCACTGCAGTGTTCCAATACCGGATCAGAATATGCGAACAATAGATTGTAATGTCCCAATGCTGGATCAGAATCTGAGAACAAAGGACGGTAATGTTTCAATAATAGATCAGAATCTGAGAACAATGGACTGTAACGTTTCAATAAAGGATCATAATCTGAGAACAGTACTCTAAAGTTCCAATACGGGATCAGAATCTGAGATCAAAAGATGGTAATGTTTCAATAATTGATCAGAATCTGAGAACAATGGACTGTAATGTTCCAATAAAGGATCATAATCCGAGAACAATGGACATTAATGTTCCAATATTGGATCAGAATCTGAGATCAATAGACTGTCATGTTGCACTAAAAGATCATAATTTGAGAACAATAGACTGCAATGTTCGAATACTGGACCACAATCTGAGACCAACAGACTGGAATGTTCGAATAATGGATCGGACTGTGGGAACAATAGGCTGTAATGTTACAATCCTGGTTCAGAATCTGAGAAAGATAGACTGCAAATTTCCTGTAATGGATCAGAATCTGAGAACAATAGACTGGAATATCCCAATATTGGTTCAAAACCGGAGAAAAACAGACTGCAATTTTCCAATAGTGGGTCAGAATCTGAGAACAATGGAATGAAAAGTTCCAATAATGGAGCAGAATCTGGAAACAGTGGTCCTGGATGTTCTACTACTGGCTCAGAACCAGAGCATGATAGGCTGCAATGTTCCAATACTGGATCAGAATCAGAGATCAATACACTGTCAATTTCCAATGCGGCATCAGAATCTGGGTACAATAGACCGGGATGTTCCAATACTGGATCAGAATCTGAGAACAACAGACTGCAATGTTCGAATAATGGATCGGACTCTGAGAACAATAGACTGTAATGTTCCAATCCAGGTTCAGAATCTGAGAAAAATAGACTGCAGTTTTCCTGTAATGGTTCAGAATCTGAGAACAATAGACTGTAATGTTCTAATACTGGATCAGAATCTGAGAACAATGGACCGGGATGTTCCAATACTGCAGCAGAATCTGAGAACAATACACTGTAATGTTCCAATACAGGATCAGAAACTGAGAACAATAGACTGCAATGTTCCCATAATGTATCAGAATCTGAGAACGATAGACTGGAATGTTCCAATACCGCATCAGGATCTGGGAATAATAGAACGGGATGTTACAATACTGGATCAGAATCTGACAACAATAGACTGTAATGTTAGAACATAAGAAGATAAGAAATAGGAGCAGGAGTAGGTCATCCAGCCCCTCAAGCCTGCTCCGCCATTCAATAAGATCATGGCTGATCTGATAGTGGGTTCAGTTCCACTTACCCGCCCGCTCCCCATAACCCTTAATTCCCATAATGGTTAAAAATCTATCTATCTGTGACTTAAACACATTTAAGGAGGTAGCCACGACTGCTTCATTGGGCAGAGAATTCCAAAGATTCACTCCACTCTGGGAGAAGAAGTTCCTCCTCAACTCTGTTCTAAATTGACTCCCCCATATTTTGAGACTATGCCCCCTAGTTCTTGTTTACATTGGAAGTGGAAATAACCTCGCGTCTTCTACCCTGTCTAGCCCCTTCATTGTCATATATGTATCTAAAAGATCTCCCTTCAAGCTTCTAAACTCCAATGAGTACAGGCCCAGTCTACTCAAACTCTCCTCATAAGCTGACCCCCTCATCTCCGGAATCGACCTGGTGAAACTTCTCTGTCCCGCCTCCAAAACTAATATATCCTTTCTTAAATAAGGGGACCAAAACTGGACACAGTACTCTAGATGCGGCCTCTCCAGTACCCTGTACAGTTGCAGCATGACCTCCCTGCTTTTATACTCCATCCCTCTCACGATAAAGGCCAACATTCCATTTGCTTTCTTGATCACCTGCTGCACCTGCAAACTGAGTTTTTGTGATTCATGCACAAGGACCCCCAGGTCCCTCTGCACAGTAGCATGTTGTAATTCTTCACCGTTAAAATAAGAGTCCATTTTACTATTATTCCTTCCAAAGTGGATAGCCTCACACTTACTAACGTTATACTCCATCTGCCAAATCCTTGCCCACTGACTTAGCCGATCCAAATCTCTCTGCAGACTCTTTTTGTCCTCCACGCGATTTGCTTTCCCACTCATCTTTGTGTCATCCGCAAACTTTGTTACCCTACACTCGCTCCCCTCCTCCAGATCGTCGATGTATATGGTAAATCGTTGAGGCCCCAGCACCAGTCCCTGCGGCACGCCACTACTCATTGATTGCCAACCGGAAAAGCACCCATTTATTCCGACTCTCTGCTTTCTGTTAGATAGCCAATCCTCAATCCACGCTAACACTTAATCCCCAACTCCGTGTACCTTTATCTTATGCAGCAACCTTTTGTGAGGCACCTGATCGAATGCCTTCTGGAAATCTATTTACACAACATCCACCGGTTCCCCTCTGTCAACTGCGCTCGTCGCATCCTCAAATAATTCCAGTAAATTAGTCAAACATGGCTTTCCCTTCAAGAATCCATGCTGCGTCTGCTTGATTGAACCATTCTTTTCCAGGTGTCCTGTTATTTCTTCCTTAATGATAGATTCCAGCATTTTCCCAACTACGGATGTTAAGCTAACCGGCCTGTAGTTACCTGCCTTTTGTCTACCTCCTTTTTTAAACAGTGGCGTTACATTAGCTGTTTTCCAATCAGCTGGCACCTCCCCAGAGTCCAGTGAATTTTGAAAAATTATAACTAATGAATTTGCTATTACTTCTGTTGTTTCTTTTTGTACGCTGGGATGCATTCCATCCGGACCAGGAGACTTGTCTACCTTTAGTTCCATTAGCCTACCTCTTTAGTAATAGTGATCGTTTTAAGGTCCTCACCCCCGACAGTCCCGAGTAAGGGCAGAAGTTGTTTTTTGTAGTTTAGTTAGGGCATCATGATTGGCATAGGTTTGGAGGGCCGAAGGGCCTGTTCCTGTGCTGTACTTTCCTTTGTTCTTTGTTGATTATTGACTACCTTGGATGACACCCTCAGGATATAGTCTCCTTTACTAACAACTTTGCTTAAATTATCATCAAAATGGACTCACGAATGGACCCTGAGGAAGGGTCACACAGACGTGAAACATTGGCTCTATTCTCTCTCCACAGATACTGTCAGACCTGCTGAGATCTCCCAGCATTTTCTGTTTTTGTATTCATTTACTGACTCCATTTGCTTTCATTCCCACGCAGCGTTCTCCTGTTCAGTTGACATGTAAATGTTGAAATGTTCAGCAAACTGCTGGTTAGTTCCTTGAATATTAAGGCAAGTCCCCGAAAAATACATCATTCCTCAGTCCATCTCGCGCCAGCTCCCCCATCCTTTACGTCTCTCCTATACATTGCAACAACCCTTTCTTCATCCTCGCCAAGAGTATCGTCACCTTGGCTCATTCCTCTGCCAGGTCACAAGCTCCGCATGAAGCCAAGAGCCGGAGAACCAGTTGGAAGCAGCACACTTGTTTATAAAGCGAGAATTCACAATACAGGAGACGCTGAGGTTGAGAATTTACCATAATGTGGACGTTCCAGAGCATCATCCTTCTGTTTGGACTGCTGGATACAGTCATGGGGGGCGGGGGGGGGTAGGGTTTTCGAGGGCCGAAGGGCCTGTTCCGGTGCTGTACTTTCCTTTGTTCTTTGTATGTATGGGTGGCATGGTGGCACAATCGTTAGCACTGCTGCGTCACAGCGCCAGAGACCCGGGTTTGATCCCCGGTTTGGGTCACTGCCTGTGTGGAGTCTGCACGTTCTCCCCGTGTCTGCATGGGTTTCCTCCGGGTGCTCCGGTTTCCTCCCACAGATCAGAAGACATGCTGTTTAGTTGCATTGATCATGCTAAATCCTCCCTCAGTGTACCCGAACAGGCGCCGGAGTGTGGCAATGGGAGATTTTCACAGCAACGTCATTGCACTGTTAATGTGAGCCTACTTGTTACATGAATAAATAAGCTTTAGAAACTTGATCAGCGCTGTGTGAAAAGCAGAGAATGCCTGTCGTACACCATTTTATCAGTCACATTCTCAAAGGGGCCACACATTCAAAAAGAAATCCAAGCACCTCATGCTAAACAGTAACTTGTGGGCAGGAAATGCAGCGTTGGCACAGTCACCATCTCGTACCAGGACTACATTTATAATGAAATGAAATATGAGCTTTACTAAAAATTGTACATCTTTTACTGAAAACGAAACAGTCCAGTGACTAAGCTGGGGCATCATACTCTGCTGCACAGATTGGCAACAGGGCTTCGCTCAGCACCCCTCGTGCTGATGTTGCTGTTATTGCTTTCATCAGAGGGCATGGAACAAGTAACATCTGACTCGATAATTCATGGAAGCCGAAAGGACAGAACACAACTGCATTCTTTGTCAGAAAGGCGCCTGGATTGAGCTTTGCACCATGGGGTTAGTGCTCCCTCACAGCGCCAGGGATCCTGGTTCGAATCCGACCTTGGGTCACTCCATGTGTGGAGTCCGCACGTTCTCCCCGTGTCTGCATGGGTTTCCTCCAGGTGCTCCACTTTCCTCCCACAGTCCAAAGATGTGCAGGTTCGGTGCATTGGCTGTGCTAAAAATTGCCCGTTATTGTCAGGGAGACTATCAGGGTGGATGCGTGGGGTTACGGAAATAGGGCCTGGGTGGGATTGTGGTCAGTACAGACTCATCATAAATTGTAAGATAGAAACCCAACAGTGCAAAAGAGTCCATTCGGCCCAGCGAGTCTGCACCAACAACAATCCCGCCCAGGCCCTATCCCCATGACCCCACATATTTACCCCACGAACACCTCTAATGTACACATTCTGGACACGAAGGGAAAATTTAGCCTATAATTCACCCCACTGATAGTCTCAATAGATTACAATTATATCGTCTCTTTAATGTAATTAAACAGAACGTAATGAAAAACATGAAACATATTTCTAATCTGAATTTCTCATCACAATGAAACACAATTTTCATTGAAAATTGGGGATGAAGCGGAAATGATCGAGAGTTTCAGGTTTCTAGGTGTCCAGATCACCACCAACCTGTCCCGATCCCTCCACACATTCGCTACAGTTAAGAAAACCCACCAACGCTTGTACTTCCTCAGGAAGCTAAGGAAACTTGGCATGTCCACTACGACTCCCAACAACTTTTACAGATGCATCATAGAAAGCATTGTTTCTGGTTGTATCACAGTTCCTGCTCTGCCCAAGGCTGCAGGAAACTATAAAGGGTTGTGAACAATGCCGAATCCATCACTCAAACCAGCCTCCCACCCATTGACTCTGTCTACACTTCCTGCTGCGTCGGGAAAAGCAGCCTGTATAATCAAGGACCCCACGCACCCCGGATATTCTCTCTTCCACCTACTTCCATCGGGGAAAAGAGACAAAAGTCTAAGGCCATGTACCGACGGATGCGAGAGCAGCTTCTTCCCTGCTGCCATCAGACTTTTGAATGGACCCATCTTATATTAATTAGGTAACCATATATAATATATATATATATATAGATAATGTAATACCTTATTATTATATTAAGTTGATATTTCTCCAGCTATGATGGTAACACTACATTCTGCATCCTCTCGTTTTTGAAGGGTATGCTTTGTCTGTATAGCTTGCAAGAAACAATGTTTTTCACTGTTCACTAATACATGTGGCAATAATAAATCAAATCAAATCCAATCATTGCTCCTTCTCAGCGCCAGCATTGCAGTGTGTTGTTTGTTTTCTCACCTGTAATTGATTACTCTAATAGGTTGCTCTGCCGAGTCTCAGGAGTGTTTCTGCTGTGTATTAAAGAGAAGACCTTCAGTGTGAGACCTCAGTAAATGGCCATGGTTTACGCCACGGGCAGACAGAAGCCAGAGGGTGGTTGTGGAGAGTTGTTTTTCAAACTGGAGGCCTGTGACCAGTGGTGTGCCTCAGGGATCAGTGCTGGGCCCACTGTTATTGTCATTTACATAAACGATTTGGATGAGAATATAGGGGGCATGGCTAGTAAGTTTGCAGATGACACCAAGATTGGTGGCATAGTGGACAGTGAAGAAATATATCTCCAATTGCAACGGGATCATGATCAACTGGCCAGTGGGCGGACGAATGTCAGATGGAGTTTAATTTAAATAAATGCGAGGTGATGCATTTTGGTAGATTGAACCAGGGCAGGACTTACTCAGTTAATGGTAGGGCATTGGGGAGAGTTACAGAACAAAGAGATCAAGGAGTAAATGTACATAGCTCCTTGAAAGTGGAGTCATAGGTGGACACCGTGGTGAAGAAGGCATTCGACATGCTTGGCTTTATCGGTCAGAACATTGAATATAGTAGTTGGGACGTCTTGTTGAAGTTGTATAAGACATTGGTAAGGCCACACGTGGAATACTGTGTGCAATTCTGGTCATCTTATTATAGAAAGGATATTATTAAACTAGAAAGAGTGCAGAAAAGTTTTACTGGGTTGCGACTGGGACTTGATGGATTGAGTTATAAGGGGAGGCTGAATAGACTGGGACTTTTTCCCCTGGAGCGGAGGAGGCTGAGTGCTGATCTTATAGAGGTCTATCAAATAATGAGGGGCACAGATCAGCTAGATAGTCAATATCTTTTCCCAAAGGTAGGGGAGTCTAAAACTAGACGGCATAGTTTTAAGGTGAGAGGGGAGAGATACAAAAGTGTCCAAAGGGGCAAATCTTTCACACAGAGGGTGGTGAGTGTTTGGAACAAGCTGCAAGAGGTAGTAATAGAGGCGGGTACAATTTTATCTTTTGAAAAGCATTTAGATAGTTACATGTGTATAATGGGTATAGAGGGCTACAGGGCACATCCGGGCAATTGGGATTAGCTTAGGGGTTTAAAAAAAAAAGGGTGGCATGGACAAGTTGGGCCGAAGGGCCTGTTTCCATGCTGTAAACCTCTCTGACTCTATGACACCATCGCTTCTCTCAGAAAACACACTGATCCAATATCGGTCAAGCTGGAGCCAGTTACTATCCTATTCTCGCTGCCATTGGAGTTCCTGGTAGGTGATTGCAACAGATTAAAATGGATTTATTCATGACACAAGTGGGCTTACATTAACACTACAATTAAGTTACTGTGAAAATCCCCTAGTCGCCACACTCCGGCTCCTGTTCGGGTACACTGAGGGATAATTTCGCATGGCCAAAGCAACTAACCAGCACGTCTTTCAGACTGTGGAAGGAAACCGGAGGAAACCCACGCAGACATGGGGAGAACCTGCAGACTCTCCACAGGCAGTGGTCCAAGCCGGGAACTGAACCCGGTCCCTTGTTGTTGAGGCAGCAGCGCTGTCCACTGTGATACCGCTCCACCCAAAAAAGAGTATACATGACGTCTGCTATGAGGAGGCTCCCTCCCATCACCTCCTAACTTTGGAGAGAGTGAAGTTGCTCCCCGGAGCAGTATACCTGGGCTGATGGAACGGCAGTGGTTCCCTCCTGACCAGAGTGACAGCTCATGGGACCACAGACCCGACCAGCGTCTATAGCTACTGAGGTGTGATGAGGGGTTGCCAGTGATTAGTCTTTGCTGGAATATTACTGTTCAACTTTGTCAGTCGAGGTATAGATTACAAAAGCAGAGAGGTCATGATGGAGTTGTATTAGAGGGATGAGCGTTGGCGAGGCCACGGCTGGAGTACTGTGTGCAGTTCTGGTCACCACATTATAGGAAGGATGTGACTGCACTGTGGGGGGTGCAGAGGAGATTCACCAGGATACTGCCTGGGATGGAACATTTAATGTAGGAGGAGAGGTTGGATAGGCTTGCGTTGTTTTCATTGTAGCAGCGAAGACTGAGGGGCGACCCGATTGAGGTGTTGAAGATGATGAGGGATGTGGACAGGGTGGAGAGGGAACAGCTGTTCCTGTTATTTGAAGGGTCAGTTACAAGGGGACACAAGTTAAAAATGAAGGGTGGGAGGTTTCAGGGGGATTTGACGAAAAACGTTTTTACTCAAATGGTTTTGATGGTCAGGAATGCGCTGCGTGGGAGGGTGGTGGAGGTGGGATGCCTCACATCCTTTAAAAAGTACCTGGATGAGAATTTGGTGCGTCATAACATTCAGGGCTATGGGACTGCTGGCAAGTGGGATTGGGTGGGCAGGTCAGGGCAGTTCATGCGTCGGTGCAGACTCGATGGGCTGAAGGGCCTCTTCTGCTCTGTGGTATTCTGTGATTCTGTGATTCTGTGAACTTGATTCACCTGCTGTTTCCCCTCGCTTGAGGAATCATTCTTCCTTGTGGTGGGCGTTGGGAGGGAGAGCTGTGGTCGGGGTGATGAACTTTAACTTGTGAGCACAAATAACAATCATGAATTCGAAAGCAAATCTAACATCGGCTTTCTGCAGCTCTTTGATTTCATACGGGAAGTGTACAAAATGTGTCCCATCTAATTGGAGCTGCTTTATCATTCTTCTGAAGGTTAGTCAGATGTTGCCCCGCACCGTCCTCTTCCCCACCCTCACGCACATTCCCAGCATGGCTTGGCACAGTGGCAAAGTGGTTAGCACTGCTGCCTCACAGCGCCAGGGACTCGAGTTCAATTCTGGCCTCGGGTCACTGTCTGTTCGCATGTTCTCCCCATGTCTGCGTGGGTTTCCTCCGGATGCACCGGCTTCTTCACAGTCCAAAAATGTTTCGGTGAGGTGGATTGTCCATGCTAGATTGTCTCTTAATATCCAAAGACGAGCTGGTTAGGTGCATTGGCCATGCGAAATTCTCCCTCAAAGTACACAAACAGGCGCCAAAGTGTGGCGACCAGGCGATTTTCACAGTAACTTCATTGCAGTGTCAATGTAAGCCTATTTGTGAGTAATAAATATACTTCAACGTTTAACAGCATTTTGCTAATTTCAGAGCCTAGAGCTCTGGTTAACTTTCACAGCAACTGTCTCCCTTCTCTCCAGGGCACAAACCTCATGATGAATACCGACTGACCTTCAGATGGGACAGTGGAGAATCACCAGAATGATAGAGGGATTGTCAGGATTGTATAGGATTAATAGTTGGCACGGTGGCACAGTGATTAACACTGCTGCCTCACAGCGTCAGAGACTCAAATTCAATTCCTGGCTTGGGTCTCTGTCTATGTGGAGTTTGCATGTTCTCCCCGTGTCTGTGTGGGTTTCATCCGAATGCTGCTGTTTTCCCCCACAGTCCAAAGATGTCTCGGGGGCTGGATAGGGTGGAGGCGGAGAGATTCTTTCCACTTAGTAAGGAAGTTAAAACTAGAGGACACAGCCTCAAAATAAAGGGGGGTCGGTTTAAGACAGAGTTGAGGAGGAACTTCTTCTCCCAGAGGGTGGTGAATCTCTGGAATTCTCTGCCCACTGAGGTGGTGGAGGCTACCTCGCTGAATATGTTTAAAGCGCGGATGGATGGATTCCTGATCGGTAAGGGAATTAAGGGTTATGGGGATCAGGCGGGTAAGTGGTACTGATCCACGTCAGATCAGCCATGATCTTATTGAATGGCGGGGCAGGCTCGAGGGGCTAGATGGCCTACTCCTGCTCCTATTTCTTATGTTCTTATGTTCTTATGTCTCAGGTAGGTTAGTTGACCTTGTCAAATTGACACTTAGTGTCAGGGGGACCAGCAGGGTAAATATATGGGGTTACGGGAATAGGGAGAGAAATTTGTTGAGTATATTCAGGAGGAATTTCTCATTCACTGTGTGGATGGCCCAAATAGAGAGGGGGCAAAACTTGAACTCCTCTTGGGAAATAAGGAAGGGCAGGTGACAGAAGTGTTAGTGAGCGATCACTTTGGGACCAGTGACCATAATTCTATTGGTTTTAAGATAGCTATGGAGAATGATATGTCTGGTCCAAAAGTTAAAATTCTAAACTGGGGCAAGGCCAATTTTGATGGTATCAGGCAGGAACTTTCAAAAGTTAATTGGGGGAGTTTGTGGGAAGGCAAAGGGACGTCTGGTAAGTGGCACGCTTTCAAAAGTGTGTTTACCAGGGTTCAGTGTAAGTACATTCCTCGGAGAGTCAAGGGCAAGGCTGGTACATAGAACATAGAACATAGAACAGTACAGCACAGAACAGGCCCTTCGGCCCACGATGTTGTGCCGACCTTCATCTGAAACCAAGGTATCTCACTCCCTACCATCCTGGTGTGCTCCATGTGCCTATCCAATAACCGCTTAAATGTTCCTAAGGTGTCTGACTCCACTATCACTGCAGGCAGTCCATTCCACACCCCAACCACTCTCTGCGTGAAGAACCTACCTCTGATATCCTTCCTATATCTCCCACCATGAACCCTATAGTTATGCCCCCTTGCAATAGCTCCATCCACCCGAGGAAATAGTCTTTGAACGTTCACTCGATCTATCCCCTTCATCATTTTATAAACCTCTATTAAGTCTCCCCTCAATCTCCTCCGCTCCAGAGAGAACAGCCCCAGCTCCCTCAACCTTTCCTCATACGACCGACACTCCAAACCAGGCAGCATCCTGGTAAATCTCCTCTGCACTCTCTCCAGCGCTTCCACATCCTTCTTATAGTGAGGTGACCAGAACTGCACGCAATATTCCAAATGCGGTCTCGCCAAGGTCCTGTACAGTTGCAGCATAACCCCACGGCTCTTAAACTCCAACCCCCTGTTAATAAAAGCGAACACACTATATGCCTTCTTCACAGCTCTATCCACTTGAGTGGCAACCTTTAAAGATCTGTGGATATGGACCCCAAGATCTCTCTGTTCCTCCACAGTCTTCAGAACCCTACCTTTGACCCTGTAATCCACATTTAAATTTGTCCGACCAAAATGAATCACCTCACATTTATCAGGGTTAAACTCCATTTGCCATTTTTCAGCCCAGCTTTGCATCCTATCTATGTCTCTTTGCAGCCTACAACAGCCCTCCACCTCATCCACTACTCCACCAATCTTGGTGTCATCAGCAAATTTACTGATCCACCCTTCAGCCCCCTCCTCTAAGTCATTAATAAAAATCACAAAGAGCAGAGGACCAAGCACCGATCCCTGCGGCACTCCGCTAGCAACCTGCCTCCAGTCCGAAAATTTCCCATCCACCACCACCCTCTGTCTTCGATCAGATAGCCAGTTACCTATCCAATCGGCCAACTTTCCCTCTATCCCACACCTCCTTACTTTCATCATAAGCCGACCATGGGGGACCTTATCAAACGCCTTACTAAAATCCATGTATATGACATCAACCGCCCTACCTTCATCAACACACCTAGTTACCTCCTCAAAAAATTCTATCAAATTTGTGAGGCACGATTTGCCCTTCACAAATCCGTGCTGACTATCCCGGATTAATCCGCATCTTTCTAAATGGTCGTAAATCCCATCCCTAAGGACCTTTTCCATCAATTTACCAACCACCGAAGTCAGACTAACCGGTCTATAATTACCAGGGTCATTTCTATTCCCTTTCTTAAACAGAGGAACAACATTTGCCACTCTCCAGTCCTCCGGCACCATCCCCGTGGACAGCGGGGACCCAAAGATCAAAGCCAAAGGCTCTGCAATCTCATCCCTCGCCTCCCAAAGAATCCTAGGATACATTTCATCAGGCCCAGGGGACTTATCGACCTTCAGTTTATTCAAAACTGCCAATACATCCTCCCTCCGAACATCTATTTCCTCCAGCCTATTAGCCTGTAACACCTTCTCTTCCTCAAAAACATGGCCCCTCTCCTTGGTGAACACTGAAGAAAAGTATTCATTCATCACCTCGCCTATCTCTACTGATTCCATACACAAGTTCCCACCACTGTCCTTGACCGGCCCTAACCTCATCTTGGTCATTCTTTTATTCCTCACATAAGAGTAAAAAGCCTTGGGGTTTTCCTTGATCCGACCCGCCAAGGACTTCTCATGTCCCCTCCTAGCTCTCCTCAGCCCCTTTTTCAGCTCATTCCTTGCTAACTTGTAACCCTCAATCGAGCCATCTGAACCTTGTTTCCTCATCCCTACATAAGCTTCCCTCTTCCTTTTCACAAGACATTCCACCTCTTTTGTGAACCACGGTTCCCTCTCTCGGCCATTTCCTCCCTGCCTGACAGGGACATACCTATCAAGGACACCCAGTATTTGTTCCTTGAAAAAGTTCCACTTTTCATCAGTGCCTTTCACTGACAGTTTCTGTTCCCATCTTATGCCCCCTAATTCTTGCCTAATCGCATCATAATTACCTCTCCCCCAATTGTAAGCCTTGCCCTGCCGTCCGGCCCTATCCCTCTCCATTGCAATAACAAAAGACACCGAATTGTGGTCACTATCTCCAAAGTTCTCTCCCACAACCAAATCGAACACTTGGCCCGGTTCATTTCCCAGTACCAAATCCAATGTGGCCTCACCCCTTGTCGGCCGATCCACATATTGTGTCAGGAAACCCTCCTGCACACACTGCACAAAAACTGCCCCATCCGAACTATTCGACCTACAAAGGTTCCAATCAATATTTGGAAAGTTAAAGTCCCCCATGACAACTACCCTGTGACCCCCACACGTATCCATAATCTGCTTAGCAATTTCTTCCTCCACATCTCTATTACTATTTGGGGGCCTATAGTAAACTCCTAACAACGTGACCGCTCCTTTCCTGTTTCTAACTGCAGCCCATATTACCTCAGTGTGCATATCCCCCTCAAAGTGCTTTTCCGCAGCCGTTAAACTATCCTTGATTAACAATGCTACTCCTCCACCTCTTTTACCAGCTTCCCTACACTTAGTGAAACATCTATACCCCGGAACGTCCAACAACCATTCCTGTCCTTGCTCTACCCACGTCTCCGTAATGCCCACAACATCGTAGTCCCAAGTCGCAATCCACGCCCCAAGTTCATCCACCTTGTTCCGGATGCTCCTTGCATTGAAGTAGACACACTTCAACCCACCTTCCTGTCTACCGGTACCCACCCTTGACCTTGATACCTTCCCCAATACCTCACCACCCTCAACACTGACTTCCAGACTACAACTCCTTTTCCCACTCCCCTGACAAATTAGTTTAAATCCCCCTGAAGAGCCGTAGCAAATTTCCCTCCCAGGATATTGGTGCCCCTCTGGTTCAGGTGCACCCCGTCCTGTTTGTAGAGGTCCCACCTTCCCCAGAACGTGTTCGAATTATCCACGTATCTGAAACCCTCCCTCCTACACCATCCCTGTAACCACATGTTTAAGTGCACTCTCTCCCTGTTCCTCAACTCGCTATCACGTGGCACCGGTAGCGTACCAGAGATGACCACATGGTAGAAGTAGGGAATCCTGAATGACTTGGGATATTGACGCCCTGGTCAAGAAGAAGAAGGCACATGACATGCATACGCAGCTGGGATCAAATGAACCCCTTGAAGAGTAGAGGTAAGAGGGAAATCAGGAGGGCAAAAAGAGTGCATGAGATTGTTTTGTCAGATAAGGCAAAGGAGAACCCAAAGTGCTTCCACAAGTACATAAAGGGCAAAAGAGTAACAAGGGAGAGAGTGGGGCGTCTTTAAGATCAAAAAGGTGGAAGATGTGATACGGGATAGGATCTACAAATATTTGGATAGACAGGGACTTATTAGGGAGAGTCAAGATGGCTTTGTGCGTGGTAGGTCATGTTTGACCAATCTATTAGAGTTTTTCGAGGAGGTTACCAGGAAAGAACAAGAACAAAGAACAAAGAACAATACAGCACAGGAACAGGCCCTTCGGCCCTCCAAGCCCGCGCCGCTCCCCGGTCCAGGATTGAATCCTGAATCCAGGATCCCCGCCCAATTTTCCAGCCTATCGACATCCTAATATCCTATCCACCGAGCTGTCCCTCACAGCTACGATGCTTTGTTCATCACAACCTATTAACTCACCCCCAACCCGCCATTCCAGACCATGTGATCTCCAGGGAGAGGCGAAAACCCAGAGAGAAAACCCCAGGGCCAATATGGGGAAAAAAAATCTGGGAAATTCCTCTCCGACCCCCTGTGGCGATCGAAACGAGTCCAGGAGATCACACTGGCCCTGATCAGAAAATGCTTCCCAACCCAATCCATTCCACTTCTGCCTTACGAACACCATCTGAATTCCCTGCCCCCGAGACAGGTTCCCAACTATCCGCAGTCTCGCTCTGTACTGGCACCAGCAAGATGATCATAGAATGAAGCCTTGAAACGAGAAACAAAGAACAATTAGCCCGCGCCGCTCCCTGGTCCAAACTAGACCACTCTTTTGTATCCCTCCATTCCCACTCCGTTCATATAGCTGTCTAGATAAGTCTTAAACGTTCCCAGTGTGTCCGCCTCCACCACCTTGCCCGGCAACACATTCCAGATCCCCACGACCCTCTGTGTAAAATATGTCCTTCTGATATCTGTGTTAAACCTCCCCCCCTTCACCTTGAACCTATGACCCCTCGTGAACGTCACCACTGACCCGGGGAAAAGCTTCCCACCGTTCACCCTATCTATGCCTTTCATAATTTTATACACCTCTATTAAGTCTCCCCTCATCCTCCGTCTTTCCAAGGAGAACAACCCCAGTTTCCCCAAACTCTCCTCATAACCAAGCCCCTCCATACCAGGCAACATCCTGGTAAACCTCCTCTGTACTCTCTCCAAAGCCTCCACGTCCTTCTGGTAGTGTGGCGACCAGAACTGGACGCAGTATTCCAAATGCGGCCGAACCAACGTTCTATACATCTGCAACATCAGACCCCAACGTTTATACTCTATGCCCCGTCCTATAAAGGCAAGCATGCCATATGCCTTCTTCACCACCTTCTCCACCTGTGACGTCACCTTCAAAGATCTGTGGACTTGCACACCCAGGTCCCTCTGCGTCTCTACACCCTTTATGGTTCTTCCATTTATCGTGTAGCTCCTCCCTACATTATTCCCACCATAATGCATCACTTCACATTTATCAGGATTGAACTCCATCTGCCATTTCTTTGCCCAAATTTCCAGCCTATCTATATCCTTCTGTCGCCTCTGACAATGTTCCTCACTATCTGCAAGTCCTGCCAGTTTTGTGTCGTCCACAAAATTACTGATCACCCCAGTTACTCCTTCTTCCAGATCATTTATATAAATCACAAACAGCAGAGGTCCCAATACAGAGCGCTGCGGAACACCACTAGTCACAGGCCTCCAGCCGGAAAAAGACCCTTCCACTACCACCCTCTGTCTTCTATGACCAAGCCAGTTCTCCACCCATCTCGCCACCTCCCCCTTTATCCCATGAGATCCAACCTTTTTCACTAGCCTACCATGAGGGACTTTGTCAAACGCTTTACTAAAGTCCATATAGACAACATCCACGGCCCTTCCTTCGTCAACCATTCTGGTCACTTCTTCAAAAAACACCACCAGGTTAGTGAGGCATGACCTCCCTCTCACAAAACCATGCTGACTATCGTTAAGGAGTTTATTCCTTTCTAAATGCGCATACATCCTATCTCTAAGAATCTTTTCCAACAACTTCCCCACCACGGACGTCAAGCTCACCGGCCTATAATTACCCAGGTTATCCTTCCTACCCTTCTTAAATAACGGGACCACATTAGCTATCCTCCAATCCTCTGGGACCTCACCTGCGTCCAGTGACGAGACAAAGATTTGCGTCAGAGGCCCAACGATTTCACCTCTCGTCTCCCTGAGCAGCCTTGGATAGATTACATCAGGCCCTGGGGATTTGTCAGTCTTTATATTCTCTAACAAACCTAACACTTCCTCCTTTGTAATTGAGATTTTCTCCAACGGTTCAACACTCCCCTCCGAGATACTCCCAGTCAACACATCCCTCTCCTTTGTGAATACCGACGCAAAGTATTCATTTAGGATCTCCCCTACTTCTTTGGGCTCCAAGCATAAGTTCCCACTTTTGTCCCTGAGAGGTCCGATTTTTTACCTAACAACCCTTTTGTTCCTTACGTATGAATAAAATGCCTTGGGATTCTCCTTAATCCTGTCTGCCAAGAACATTTCGTGACCCCTTTTTGCTCTTCTAATTCCCCGTTTGAGTACTTTCCTACTTTCTGTGTACTCCTCCAGAGCTCCCTCCGTTTTTAGCTGCTTGGACCTAACATACGCCTCTCTTTTCTTTTTGACCAGTCCCTCAATTTCCCTGGTTATCCACGGTTCTCTAATCCTACCCTTCCTATCCTTTTTTACAGGCACATGCTTGTCCTGTAGCCCTAACAACCGTTCCTTAAAAGACTGCCACATACCAGATGTGGATTTACCCTCAAACAGCCTCTCCCAATCAAGAGCTGCCAATTTCTGCCTGATCCCACTAAGGTTAGCCTTCCCCCAATCCAACACCTTACCCTTGGGACACCACTCATCCTTTTCCATCACTATCCTAAAGCTAACAGAATTGTGGTCACTATTTGCCACATGTTCCCCTACCAAAACTTTGAAGACCTGACCGGGCTCATTCCCCAGTACCAGGTCCAGTATAGCCCCCTCTCTAGTCGGGCTGTCTACATATTGTTCCAACGAACCCTCCTGTACACATTTTATGAATTCCTCCCCATCCAGAGTCCCTGCCCTCAGCGATTTCCAGTCTATACCAGGGAAATTGAAGTCTCCCACTACAACAACCCTATTTTTCCTGCACCTATCCAGTATCTCCTGACATATCCATTCTTCCACTTCCTTTGGGCTGTTGGGGGGCCTGTAGTCCACCCCCAACATAGTGACTGCGCCCTTCCTGTTTCTAAGCTCCACCCAGAGTGACTCGTTACACGACCCCTCTGAATTGTCCTCCCTCTGCACCGCTGTAATATGCTCTCCAACGAATACCGCTACTCCCCCACCTCTTTTGGCCCCTCCTCTGTCTCGCCTAAAACACTTGTACCCTGGAATATTCAGCTGCCAGTCCTGTCCCTCTTTCAACCAAGTCTCTGTCACCGCAACCACATCCAAATCCCTCGTGCGCATTAAGGCACCAAGTTCGTCTGTCTTACCTGCTACGCTCCTTGCATTGAAGTATAAGCACCCCAGACCTCCAGGCCCAGTGAGGTCGTCCTCCCCCAGAGTGCTCTTCTTCTTTGCCAGCCTTGTCCCAGCCCCAAGCTCGTCCCCAGCCACCACACTTATAGACCTAATAGTTTGATCCCCACCCCCCTGCCATACTAGTTTAAACCCCCCCGAACTGCACTAGCAAAGCTCCCAGCCAGGATATTTGTGCCCTTCCAACTTAGTTGTGACCCCTCCCTCTTGTACAGGTGCCATCCTCTCCTGAAAACCTCCCATTGGTCTATGAAAATGAAGCCCTCCCTCCTGGACCAGTCCTTTAGCCAGGCATTCATTTGTACCAACTCCCTATTCTTAGCCTCACTGGCACGAGGCATTGGGAGCAGCCCAGAGATGGCCACCCTAGTGACCCTACTTTTTAACCTATTTCCCAAGTGGACGAAGGGAAGACGGTGAATGTTGTCTACCTGGATTTCAGCAAGGCCTTTGACAAGGTCCCTCATGGGAGGTTAGTTAGGAAGGTTCAGTCGCTGGGTATACATGGGGAGATAGTAAATTGGATAAGACACTGGCTCTATGGAAGAAGCCAGAGAGTGGTTGTGGAGGATTGCTTCTCTGAGTGGAGGCCTGTGACTCGTGGTGTGCCGCAGGGATCGGTGTTGGGTCCATTGTTGTTTGTCATCTATATCAATGATCTGGATGATAATGTGGTCAATTGGATCAGCAAGTTTGCTGATGATACAAAGATTGGAGGTGTAGTGGACAGTGAGGAAGGTTTTCAAAGCTTGCAGAGGGAATTGGACCAACTAGAAAAATGGGCTGAAAAATGGCAAATGGAATTTAACGCAGACAAGTGTGAGATATTGCACTTTGGAAGGACAAATCAAAGTAGAAGATACAGGATAAATGGTAGGACTCTGAAGAGTGCAGTTGAACAGAGGGATCTGGGAATACAGGTACAGAACTCCCTAAAAGTGACGTCAGAGGTGGAAAGGGTCGTAAAGAGTGCCTTTGGTACATTGGCTTTTATAAATCGGAGTATCGAGTATAAATTTTGGAGTGTTATGGTAAGGTTATATAAGGCATTGGTGAGGCCGAATTTTGAGTATTGTGTACAGTTTTGGTCACCTAGTTACAGGAAGGATGTAAATAAGATTGAAAGAGTGCAGAGAAGGTTCACAAGAATGTTGCCGGGACTTGAGAAGCTGAGTTACAGAGAGAGATTGAATAGGTTGGGACTTTATTCCCTGGAGCGTAGAAGATTGAGGGGAGATTTGATAGTGGTGTATAAGATTTTGATGGGTATAGATAGAGTGAATGCAAGCAGGCTTTTTCCTCTCAGGCTCGGGGAGAAAGAAACCAGAGGGCATGGGTTAAGGGTGAAAGGAGAAAAGTTTAAAGGGAATATTAGGGGGTGATTCTTCACGCAGAGAGTGGTGGGAGTGTGGAATGAGCTGCCAGATAAAGTGGGAACTTTTAACATTTAAGAAAAACTTGGACGGGTTCATGGATGAGAGGGGTGTGGAGGGATATGGTCCAAGTGCAGGTCAGTGGGACTAGGCATAAAATGGTTCGGCACAGACAAGAAGGGCCAAAAGGCCTGTTTCTGAACTGTAATTTTCTATGGTTCTATGGTGTATCTGTGATTCTCTCTCTGTGTCCCTGTGTGTGCTGTGATTCTCTCTGTGTGTCCCTGTGTGTATCTGTGATTCTCTCTGTGTGTCCCTGTGTGTATCTGTGATTCTCTCTCTGTGTCCCTGTGTGTATCTGAGATTCTATCTCTCTGTGTCCCTGTGTGTATGCACTACCAAATCCACTGTGGCCTCACCTTTTTTCGGCCTATCCACATATTGTGTCAGGAAAACCTCCTGCACACACTGCACAAAAACTGCCCCATCTGAACTATTCGACCTACAAAGGTTCCAATCAATATTTGGAAAGTTAAAGTCCCCCATGACAACGACCCTGTGACCCCCACACCTATCTATAATCTGCTTAGCAATTTCTTCCTCCACATCTCTATTACTATTTGGGGGCCTATAGTAAACTCCTAACAACTTGACCGCTCCTTTCCTATTTCTAACTTCAGCCCATATTACCTCAGTATACAGATCCCCCTCGAAGTGCCTTTCTGCAGCCGTTAAAATATCCTTGATTAACAATGCTACTCCTCCACCTCTTTTACCAGCTTCCCTACACTTACTGAAACATCTATACCCCGAACGTCCAACTATTCCTGTCCTTGTTCTACCCATGTCTCCGTAATGGCCACAACATCGTAGTCCCAAGTACCAATCCACGCCCCAAGTTCATCTACCTTGTTCCGGATGCTCCTTGCATTGAAGTGGACACACTTCAACCCGCCTTCCTGTCGACTGGTATCCACCCTTGACCCTGATACCTTCCCCAATACCTCACTACCCTCAACACTGACTACCAGACTACCACTCCTTTTCCCACCCCCTGGACAAATTAGTTTAAACCCCCCTGAAGAGCCATAGCAAATTTCCCTCCCAGGATATTGGTGCCCCTCTGGTTCAGGTGCACCCCGTCCTGTTTGTAGAGGTCCCACCTTCCCCAGAATGTGTTCCAATTATCCACGTAGTTGAAACCCTCCCTCCTACACCATCCCTGCAACCACATTGTTTGAACCTTCCAAGCTAAAGGAGAGTGTGTTAGCGGCTGAGATACAGCAAGCAGACTGAAATACAAAAAGTCCAGTGGAGAGACCGCAACGGCAGAATGCTCAACGCTTTTCTTGAGTGAGGTGGGTGTTTAATTATTTGTTGATTTTTTTTCTCTCTGTGAGTTGATGAACAGGGTTTGAAGTTCTCTGCCCCAGTGTCTGTCTCCCGCACGGGCTCCTAGATTGTGTTGTATTATACACTTTATAACAGCAGCTTTAACTTTGCTGACAAAGGAGCATTTTCAATCTGGGTTGTGTCTCCTCTGTGGTTAAACAGCCTGACGCCAACTTGCTCCATCTGTTGTTTATGACGCTTTCCAATTCCCTGGACACCAGCGAGTTTATTGCCCCCGAGACGGACTGAATAACATTTGTTTCACATTGTGTTGTTTGAGCGGTCAGTTTTAGCAGGTCCTTTGCTGAATTAATAATTTTAAACTAACTCTGAGACTTCAGGAGGGAAATAAATCAGCTTTTCCAAAACTAACTCTTGGCTCCGTATGAAACCGTGACTGAAGTGTCAAATATCCTCCCAGAGAAAATAGCTGGAGGGACATTGTCAAAAACCAGAACCTCAGTGAGTCAGGTTCAAACATGTAAAGAAAAAACCTTTTGCATTTCCAGACCAACACGTTAGTCACTGAGTTTTTATAGATACATTTCGGCGGGAGCGAGTATGTGACTTTCTCAAAGCCCCAACACAGCACAGTGCACTCAATCCCAGAAATATGTATTATGCTGCTTTTCTGATATTCCATTTGCAGGAAGTTCTCAAATACAGAATAATTGAATTCATCATTAAAATCACCAGACCCTATCGGATATGATCAGCATTATTATAAACAGGAGGTGGAATTTCAAGCTGTCCATTATTCGCACCAATAAACTGTCATTCAGGAATGTGTTTGCCATTGTGCCAAAGGACAGTTAATAATAATGCATTCCATTTGAACGTGTATTGTTTGTAATGGAGGTTTATGGACATTTTCTGAAGACGTGTTCATCGAAGTGTTTTGTCACTCACATGTTGGTGAAATGTCTGCCTTCGCCTATCCCATCACCTGCCTTCCAATCTTGTGTGTGTTTATTCGTTCCACTGAAACCTCTTCCACCAGTCCATGGACACCCATTTGAACCACCTGACATCCTTTTGCATCTATTTTTATTCCCAGGTCTGTTGACTGATCCTGGAACAGAATCGTTTTCTGTGTTGCTGTATCGGCGGATTTGGTTTGACCTGTTTTTGAAGGTCCAGCTTTCTGTGTTATTTTGTTGTGATGTGATTTAATTCCTGTTTAAAGAACGGGGGAAGAACTGCCTTTCGCCGACACAGAATCCAGATTTGTTCAGATTCTGGAAACATGTGTTGTCAGTGGCAACTCACAGACAGACTTTCCACCAGTTTGTTGCTGAAAAACGCCTTTACCCAGGTGCTGCTGCGAGACAATCAAAGGACACGGACTTGTTCGCAGGTTCAAACTTAGTGTTATTAAGAACATTTGCAAGTTAAAGGAAACAATTCTTATAACAGGAATTCAGTGAACTTTTCTCTAAATCTATCTGAATAAGCACTAAAGAGAGATTTAGACTATTGAGTTGGATGAACAGCCATGATCGACATGAAATGCGGAGCAGGCTCGAAGGGACAAAAGGCCTCCTCCTGCTGCTATCTCCTATGTTTCTATGTTTAAACTTGCTCTTGTCCTGAATCATAGCTGTTTTGGTATGTTTTCACCTTCCATTTTCAAGAGGGCCGGATCCTCACCTGCTGTCCGCTGTGCTGAAGGTCGATGTTTATTTGTTTCCAGGACAAATCTGCTGCAGGATGAAGATGATGGTCACTCTGCAAACACAGTAAGAAGTTTAACAACACCAGGTTAAAGTCCAACAGGTTTATTTGGTAGCAAAAGCCACACAAGCTTTCGGAGCTCTAAGCCCCTTCTTCAGGTGAGTGGGAATTCTGTTCACAAACAGGGCATATAAAGACACAGACTCAATTTACATGAATAATGGTTGGAATGCGAATACTTACAACTAATCAAGTCTTTAAGAAACAAAACAATGTGAGTGGAGAGAGCATCAAGACAGGCTAAAAAGATGTGTATTGTCTCCAGACAAGACAGCCAGTGAAACTCTGCAGGTCCACGCAACTGTGGGAGTTACAAATAGTGTGACATGAACCCAATATCCCGGTTGAGGCCGTCCTCGTGTGTGCGGAACTTGGCTATCAGTTTCTGCTCAGCGACTCTGCGCTGTCGTGTGTCGTGAAGGCCGCCTTGGAGAACGCTTACCCGAATATCAGAGGCCGAATAGAGTTTTACTGGCTGTCTTGTCTGGAGACAATACACATCTTTTTAGCCTGTCTTGATGCTCTCTCCACTCACATTGTTTTGTTTCTTAAAGACTTGATTAGCTGTAAGTATTCGCATTCCAACCATTATTCATGTAAGTTGACTCTGTGTCTTTATAAGCCCTGTTTGTGAACAGAATTCCCACTCACCTGAAGAAGGGGCTTGGAGCTCCGAAAGCTTGTGTGGCTTTTGCTACCAAATAATCCTGTTGGACTTTAACCTGGTGTTGTTAAACTTCTTACTGTGTTTACCCCAGTCCAACGCCGGCATCTCCACATCATGACTCTGCAAACAGCCAGGCAGGTAAACGCCGCTGCTTCAGATGGCGGCAAAAGACAGAACTCTGGAAAACGGTGTCATAAACTGTCGGATTGTTTGAACCTTGGACATTAAGGGAGAGTGCACCAGCGGCTGAGGTATTACACACAGATTGAGATTCAGAGGATTCAGTGTCCAGACCGGGAAAGCAGAACGTTCCACTCTTCTGTTGGTTGAGGTGAGTGTTTAATCTTTGTTGATTTTCTCGCACGGATTCTGTTTCTGAAGTGACTACCAGACCTGGAAACTGGTCTGGTCTTTCTGCATTTGGACACGCACTGTTTCAGCATCTAATGATTCACAAATGATGCTGAAGATTGTACAGATATCAGCGAACACCTCCACTTCTGAACATGTGCTGCAAGGGTGGTCACTGATCTGATTGGTTGATGTGAAGTATTGTTTTGCGGGTTATCCATTCTAATCATATCGTGCAGAGCTCGCAAAGAGTCGCCACGCTGTCGCATCATCTTATAAAAATGGATATGGCCAAACCTCAGTGAGATCCGTTCCGGATTCTCTTTCCAGTCCCTGTAGTATGGCGACTGGTTGCAAGGATTTTAGGGCCTTGTGTCAAAGTCCGGTTTTGAGAATTAAAGGAACACGGCCAACGGGGGAAAGGCAGCTTGAAAATGATCTGAAACAAAAAATGAAGATGGCGACTGGCACAATGGATAGTTGTCCCACATGAATATTTCAATGGAGAGACAGAGATTTAAAGATGACAGAGACTCAGGGGGGTGCAGTGTACATCCTGCTCACTCAGGGTGATTTGGAGTTTGAGAGACTTTACTACAACTGCACTGAAGTTTAGTGTTTGGACTGTGCAGAAGGACAATATCTTTGTATCTCAGCCTGTGCTACCTCTGCACTCATTGCAGTTGGTGGACAATGTCGAGGGAGCTTATCCTTGTAAGTGTTTGATGGGCGCAATCTTGTGGGTGATGTAGTCTGAAGGTGAATTATGGGACCATGTCTAATGCTCTGAATTGAACCTGAATTGCGTTTACCGTTGTGTCTGTTTGCTGGGAAAGCAGGTCCGACATCCTGTAGCAGGATGGTCCTGGAAATAAACAGCGGCGTTTACCTGTGTATCTGTTTTCTGGGGAATCAGATTCTTCATCCTGCAGCAGGATGGTCCTGAAAACAAACAGTGCCGATTTTAAATGGATAGCAGGTGAGGATCCGCCCCTATTGACAAAGGGAGTTGAAGTCACTCTCCTTATACTAGCGTTCAGGTGAAGAGCAGGAAATGCTTACGTTGACAGTGAAATGTTTAAACATTACGTTTTGAATACATTTAACACTTGTTTCAAATTCATTATATTAAATTCTAATGCGAACAACTAAAATCCATCCAATTATCATTGGAACATCCTATCATTGTCCCTTGTTGAATATGTAGCGACTGTTCACTGGTAATATGCTTTTTAAAATTTCTGAATCAGTTTGGAATGGGGCAAGTGCTGTCCCAGACCTAATCAAAGGGAATGAAGCCAGGCAATTGGTCGCAGTGTCAGGAGGCGGGCATTTTAGGAACAATGGCCAGAAATCTCTCAGCTTCTCAGTTATATGGAAAGGAATAAAGAGAGTTCAGTGAACAAGTACTTGAATTGGGGGAAAGACGATTTCAATATCATAAGACAGTTTCCAGCAAACGTAGACTGGGATCAGTTCCCTACAGGTCAATATATATTTGGAAAATGGATGTCTATTAAAGTGCCAGAGTGAGAATGCAGGGCCCGTTGGTTTTCTCTCAGAGTGAAGAGTAAGTTCGGCAAGTCCAGGGAATCCTGGAAGTCAAGAGGTATCGAGGGTTCCATAAAAGGGAGGAAAAGGAGTAAGTGGTATGTGCAGAGCACGGAAAATGAGGGAGGGTCTCAGCAAGCTGCTGAAAAACCAATCAGGAGGGAAAAGAGGGGCCACAACATATAATTGGCAGACCACACTAAGGAAAACCGCAAGGCATTTTCTCAGTATGTTGGGTGCGAGAGGATGACCAGGGAAAAGTGGGGCCCATCAGAGCACAAAGGAACCTCTGTGCGAGGAGTCAGAGGACGTGGTTGAGGCCGAACATTATTTTTTCATCTTTATACACAGAGGGGGAAACATTTTAAACCTGGAGATTTCAGCAGGAACAGTAAGATTCAAGAACACGTTAAGATCAATAAGAAGGAGGGATTGGATGTGTTAGCGGGAATATTGGTGCATAAACCCCCAGGGCCTGAAGCAATTATACCTCAGTCTTCTGTGGCAGTCACGAAAGGAGATTGCAGGGACACACTGAGGGAGATATCGACATCTTCGCCGAAGTGACCGTGGGATATCTAATGTGATCCCTTTATTCAAGAATGGCAGCAGGGAGTACTGAGGACTAACGTGAACCTGGGGTGCAAGTCCCTTGATCCCTGATGGAGCCGGTGCTGCTAGATATGTTGTTTAGAAGACATACTGAATGCTTGCCTTCATTATCCAAGACACAGGCTATAGGAGCAGTAGGGTCCAGGCCCATCTCAGATCATTAGTTAATCCACAGATGGAATATTGTGTAAAGTCTGGTCGCCAAACTCTTGGATGGAATAATTCCACTGGAGAGGGCTGAGAGTGAGGTTCAGCAAGGAGTTGTCTGGAACGGGAAATTGCAGCCATTATGGAGAGACAGGGTAATCGGGGTTCACTTTCACTGGAGGCACGGAGGCTGAGGGAAAACTTAATAGAGATACACAAAATTATCAGAAAGGTAGACACGGTATATTGTCAGAATCTCTCCCAATGGCAGATGCGTGGCACAGTGGTTAGCACTGCTGTGTCACAGCACCAAGGAATCCGCTCAGATTCCTGGCGTTTGTCACTGTATGTGTGGAGTTAGCACGTTCTCCCCGTGACTGCCTGGGTTTCCTCCGAGTGCTCCAGTTTCTTCCCACAGTCAGAAAGACGTGATGGTTAAGTTCATTGACCCGATCAGGCGCCGGAGTGTGGCGACTAGGGGAATTTCACAGTAATTAATTGTAGTGTTAACGTAAGCCTTACTAGTGACGATGAAGTAAACTTTTACTTCATGTGTCTCTGGCAGGTGGGCATGGGAACATGGAGAGGGGAAAGTGGTTAAGAGGGGATATGAGGAAATGTTATTTCACACACAAAATGGTGGGAATATGGAACAGGCGCCTGGACTAGCACTTTAATAGTCAAGGCATAATCCAATACGGATCAAGTGCTGGTAAAGGAGATGATTGCAGATTGGTAATTGATGGCCAGCATGGACATGATGGGCCGAAGGGACTGTTTATGTGCTGACTGACTCTGTAAATCTATGAGAGTTACTGGGAACAGACTAATGGAATAGATTGGAGCTTTGAATCAGAGGTTGTTATTAAGGATCGAATTAAGTTTTGGATAAGAGAATATATTCAGTTTATATTCTCTCCAGATGTAGGTTTAATGCATGAAGAAAGGCCCAAAAAATCCGAAACTGTCGACAATCTGAACACATGTTTGATGTAAGATGAAAAAAGTGGGAATGTCGGAGCAGAATGTATTTGTCCAACGCTCGAACCTCTGCTGACATTTAATGTCATCACCTTGTTTCTGCAATCAAACAAATTATTAACGAGCGATAAACGAAATAAAACTTTCCTATCGAGCAGGGAGAATTCTCAGGTAATATTTCCCCTTTTGGACAGGCGCGGATCAAGAACTTGGGGCAACGTCAGAGAATAAGACTATTTAAAATGATGATGAGTTCGAATTTCCACTCTCAGTGCGTCAGTAGCCTGTTGGTTTCTGTTTTCAGAGAGAGGTGGTGGCGTTGGGGATTGGGGGCGTTGGGGATTGGGGGCGTTGGGGGCGTTGGGGATTTTGGGGTGGGGGTGGGGACAGGGGAGAGTGGTAGGAATGGCGCTAATCCTCGAATACATTCCAAACTGATTCAGATATTTTTTAAAAAACATATTACCAAGGAACAGTCGCGACATTTTCAACTCGGGACAATGATAGGATGTTCCAATGATAATTTGATGGATTTTAATTGTTCGCATTAGAATTTAATTTAGTGAATTTGAAACAAGTGTTAAACATATTCAAAACGTAATGTTTAAACATTTCAGTGTCAAAATAAACATTACCTGCTCTTCACCTGAACGCTAGTACAAGGAGAGTGACTTCGACTTTTTCCGCTGAGGCTCGGGGAGAAAAAAACCAGAGGGCATGGGTTAAGGGTGAAAGGAGAAAAGTTTAAAGGGAATATTAGGGGGGACTTCTTCACGCAAAGAGTGGTGGGAGTGTGGAATGAGCTGCCGGATAAAGTGGTAAATGCGGGGTCACTTTTAACATTTAAGAAAAACTTGGACGGGTTCATGAATGAGAGGGGTGTGGAGGGATATGGTCCAAGTGCAGGTCAGTGGGACTAGGCATAAAATGGTTTGGCACAGACAAGAAGGGCCAAAAGGCCTGTTTCTGAGCTGTAATTTTCTATGGTTCTATGGTTCTAACTTCCTTTGTCAATAGGGGCGGATCCTCACCTGCTATCCACTTAAAACCGACACTGTTTGTTTCCAGGACCATTCTGTTGCAGGATGAAGAAGCTGATTCCCTGGAAACAGACACACAGGTAAACGCCGCTGTTTAATTCCGTGCAGGAGACGGGAACAGACTGCAATGAGGAAAATCGGGTCGGAAGTTGTCGGATTGTTTGAACCTTGGAAATTAAAGGAGAGTGTGTTAGCGGCTGAGATACAACAAGCAGACTGAGATACAGAAAATTCAGTGGAGAGACTGGAACGGCAGAATGCTCAACGCTTTTCTTGAGTGAGGTGGGTGTTTAATTATTTGTTGATTTTTTTTCTCTCTGTGAGTTGATGAACAGTGTTTGAAGTTCTCTGTCCCAGTGTCTGTCTCCCGCACGGGCTCCTAGATTGTGTTGTATTATACACTTTATAACAGCAGCTTTAACTTTGCTGACAAAGGAGCATTTTCAATCTGGGTTGTGTCTCCTCTGTGGTTAAACAGCCTGACGCCAACTTGCTCCATCTGTTGTTTGTGACGCTTTCCAATTCCCTGGACACCAGCGAGTCTATTGCCCCCGAGACCGACTGAATAACATTTGTTTCACATCGTGTTGTTTGAGCGGTCAGTTTTAGCAGGTCCTTTGCTGAATTAATAATTTTAAACTAACTCTGAGCCTGCAGGAGGGACATAAATCAGCTTTTCCAAAACTAACTCTTGGCTCCGTATGAAACCGTGACTGAAGTGTCAAATATCCTCCCAGAGAAAATTTCTGGATGGACATTGTCAAAAACCAGAACCTCAGTGAGTCAGGTTCAAACATGTAAAGAAAAAACCTTTTGCATTTCCAGATCAACACGTTAGTCACTGAGTTTTTATAGATACATTTCGGGAGCGAGTATGTGACATTCTCAAAGCACCAACACAGCACAGAGCACTCAATCCCAGAAATATGTATTATGCTGCTTTTCTGATATTCCATTTGCAGGAAGTTCTCAAATACAGAATTACTGAATTCATCATTAAAATCACCAGACCCTATCGGATCTGATCAGCATTATTATAAACAGGAGGTGGAATTTCAAGCTGTCCATTATTCACACCAATAAACTGTCATTCAGGAATGTGTTTGCCATTGAACCAAAGGACAGTTAATAATAATGCAATTCCATTTCCTCTCCGCTCAACCATCTCCCTCAACACCCCCCCTCACCCCTCTCCCTCTCCCCTCAACCCTCTCTCCCTCCCCTCAACCCGCTCCCTCTCCACTCAATCCTCTGTCCCTCCCCTCAACCCTCTCCCTCTCCCCCAACCCTCTCCCTCTCCCCCAACCCTCTCCCTCACCCCTCAGCCGTCTCCCTCTCCCCTCAACTCTCTCCCTCACCCCTCACCCCTCAACCCTCTCCCTCACCCCTCAACCATCTCCCTCACCCCTCAGCCCTCTCCCTCACCCCTCAACCCTGTCGCTCTCCCCTCAACCCTGTCGCTCTCCCCTCAAACTTCTCCCTCTCCCTCAACTCTCTCCCTCTCCCCTGGAACCTCTCCCTCTTCCCTCAACACTCTCCTTCTCCCCTCAGCACTCTCCCTCTCACCTCAACCCTCTCCCTCTCCCCTCAGACCTCTCCCTCTCCCCTCAGACCTCTCCCTCTCCCCTCAACCCTCTCCCTCTCACCTCAACCCTCTCCCTCTCCCCTCAGACCTCTCCCTCTCCCCTCAGACCTCTCCCTCTCCCCTCATCACTCTCCCTCTCCCCTCAACCCTCTCCCCTCAACCCTCCCCCTCTCCTCTCAACACCCTCCATCTCCCCTCAGCAATCTCCCCCTCCCCTCCGCACTCTCCCTCTCCCCTCCACCCTCTCCCTCTACCCTCAGCACCCTCCCTCTCCCCTCAACCCTCTCCCTCGCCCCTCAACACTCTCCTTCTCCCCTCAGCAATCTCCCCCTCCCCTCCGCACTCTCCCTCCCCCTAAACACTCTCCCTCTCCCCTCAACCCTCCCCCTCTCCCCTCAACCCTCTCCCTCTCCCCTCAGAACTCCCCCTCTCCCCTCAACACTCTCCCTCTCCCCTCCACACTCTCCCTCTCCCCTCCACTCTCAACCGTCTCCACTCAGCACCCTCCCTCCCCCCTCAACACTCTCCCTCTCCCCTCCACTCTCAAACCTCTCCCCTCAGCACTCTCCCTCTCCCCTCAAAACTCTCCCTTTTCCCCCTCAACCCTCTCCCTCTCCCCTCAACACTCTCCCTCCCCCTCAACACTCTCCCCTCAACACTCTCCCCTCAACACTCTCCCTCTCCCCCAACACTCTCCCTCTCCCCTCAACACTCTCCCTCTACCCTCTGCACTCTCCCTCCCCCCAAACACTCTCCCACCCCCCTCAACCCTCTCCCTCACCCCTCAACCCTCTCCCTCTCTCCTCAACACTCTCCCTCTCCGCTCAGCACTCTCCCTCTCCCCTCAGACTCTCCCTCTCCCCTCAACACTCTCTCTCTCCCCCCTCAAAACTATCCCTCTCCCCTCAACCCTCTCCCTCTCCCCTCAACCCTCTCCCTCTCCCCTCAACCCTCTCCCTCTCCCCTCAATCCTCTCCCTCTCCCCTCAACCCTCTCCCTCTCCCCTCAACCCTCTCCCCTCAACCCTCTCCCTCTCCCCTCAACCCTCTCCCTCTCCCCTCAACCCTCCCCCTCTCCCCTCAACCCTTCTCCCTCTCCCCTCAACCCTCTCCCTCTCTCCTCAACAGTCTCCCTCTCCGCTCAGCACTCTCCCTCTCCCCTCAACCCTCTCCCTCTCCCCTCAACCCTCTCCCTCTCCCCTCAACCCTCTCCCTCTCCCCTCAACCCTCTCCCTCTCCCCTCAACCCTCTCCCTCTGCCCTCAATCCTCTACCTCTCCCTTCAACACTCTCCCTCTCCCCTCAACCCTCTCCCTCTCCCCTCAACCCTCTCCCCTCAACACTCTCCCTCTCCCCCAACACTCTCCCTCTACCCTCAGCACTCTCCCTCCCCCCAAACACTCTCCCTCCCCGCTCAACCCTCTCCCTCACCCCTCACCCCTCTCCCTCTCTCCTCAACAGTCTCCCTCTCCGCTCAGCACTCTCCCTCTCCCCTCAAACTCTCCCTCTCCCCTCAACACTCTCTCTCCCCCCTCAAAACTCTCCCTCTCCCCTCAACCCTCTCCCTCTCCCCTCAACCCTCTCCCTCTCCCCTCAACCCTCTCCCTCTCCCCTCAATCCTCTCCCTCTCCCCTCAACCCTCTCCCTCTCCCCTCAACACTCTCCCTCACCCCTCAACCCTCTCCCTCTGCCCTCAATTCTCTCCCTCTCCCTTCAACACTCTCCCTCTCCCCTCAAACCTCTCCCTCTCCCGTCAACCCTCTCCCTCTCTCCTCAAGCCTCTCCCTCCCCCTCAAGCCTCTCCCTCACCCCTCAACCCGCTCCCCTCAGCACCCTCGCTCTCCCCTCAACCCTCTCCCTCACCCCACAACCCTCTCACTCTCCCCTCAACACTCTCGCTCTCCCACCCAACACTCCCCTCTCCCCTCAACACACTCCCTCTCGCCTCAGCACTCTCACTCTCCCCTCAACCCTCTCCCCTCAACCCTCTCCCTCACCCCACAACCCTCTTACTCTCCCCTCAACACTCTCGCTCTCCCCACCCAACACTCCCCCTCTCCCCTCAACACACTCCCTCTCGCCTCAGCACTCTCACTCTCCCCTCAACCCTCTCCCCTCAACCCTCTCTCTCTCCCCTCAACACTCTCCCTCTCCCCTCAACACACTCCCTCTCCCCTCAACACACTCCCTCTCAACTCAACCCTCTCCCTCTCCCCTCAACACTCTCCCTCTCCCCTCAACATTCTTCCTCTCCCCTCAACCCTCTCCCTCTCCCCTCAACCCTCTCCCTGTCCCCTCAACACTCTCCCTCTCCCTCAACCCTCTCCCTCTCCCCTCAACCCTCTCCCTGTCCCCTCAGCACTCTCCCAGGGGTGGCACGGTGGCACAGTGGTTGGCACTGCTGCCTCACAGCGTCACGTACCCGGGTTCAATTCCGGGCTTGGGTCACTCTCTGTGTTTCTCCCGTGTCTGCGTGGGTTTCCTGTTGGTCTCCAGTTCCCTCGCAATGTCTCAGAGACTTACTGTCGAGGTGAGTTGACCCGTACAGGTGCCGGCGTCTGACAACTCGGGGAATTTCACAGCAACTTCATTGCAGTGTCAATGTACGCCTTACTTGTGACTAATCAGTAAACTTTACCTCTCCCTCCACACACTCTCTCTCCCCTCAACACTCCCCTCTCTCACAAAACCCCCCCTCTGAATTCAGCACACCCCGGCACGCATCAGCACTCCCATATTTACACTCCCCCTGTCACATTCACACTCACCCTGTGACATTCACACTCCCCCTCTCACATTCACACTCCCCCTCTCACATTCACACTCCCCCTCTCACATTCACACTCCCCTCTCACATTCACACTCCCCCTCTCACATTCACACTCCCCTCCCACATTCACACTCCCCCTCTCACATTCACACTCCCCCTCCTACATTCACACTCCCCTCTCACATTCACACTCCCCCTCTCACATTCACACTCCCACTTTCACATTCACACTCCCCCTCTCACATTCACACTCCCCCTCTCACATTCACACTCCCCCTCTCACATTCACACTCCCCCTCTCACATTCACACTCCCACTCTCACATTCACACTCCCCCTCTCACATTCACACTCCCCCTCTCACATTCACACTCCCCCTCTCACATTCACACTCCCCCTCTCACATTCACACTGCCCCTTCACATTCACACTCCCCCTCTCACATTCACACTCCCCCTCTCACATTCACACTCCCCACTCTCACATTCACACTCCCCCATCTCACATTCACACTCCCCCTCTCACATTCACACTCCCACTCTCACATTCACACTCCCCCTCTCACATTCACACTCCCACTCTCACATTCACACTCCCCCTCTCACATTCACACTACCCCTCTCACACTCACATTCCCCCTCTCACATTCACACTCCCCCTCTCACATTCACACTCCCCCTCTCACATTCACACTCCCCCTCTCACATTCACACTCCCCCTCTCACATTCACACTCCCCCTCTCACACTCACACTCCCCCTCTCACATTTACACTCCCCCTTTCACATTCACACTCCCCCTCTCACATTCACACTCCCCCTCTCACATTCACACTCCCCCTCTCACATTCACACTCCCACTCTCACATTCACACTCCCCCTCTCACATTCACACTCCCCCTCTCACATTCACACTCCCCCTCTCACATTCACACTCCCCCTCTCACATTCACACTCCCCCTCTCACATTCACACTCCCCCTCTCACATTCACACTCCCACTCTCACATTCACACTCCCCCTCTCACATTCACACTCCCCCTCTCACATTCACACTCACCCTCTCACATTCACACTCCCCCTCTCACATTCACAGTCCCCCTCTCACATTCACACTCCCCCTCTCACATTCACACTCCCCCTCTCACATTCACACTCCCCCTCTCACATTCACACTCCCCCTCTCACATTCACACTCCCCCTCTCACATTCACACTCCCCCTCTCACATTCACACTCCCACCCTCACATTCACACTCCCACTCTCTCTCTGTGTCCCTGTGTGTATCTGTGATTCTCTCTCTTTTTGTGTTCCTCTGTGTTTCTGTGATTTTCTCTGTGTCCCTGTGTGTATCTGTGATTCTCTCTGTGTGTCCCTGTATGTATGTGTGATTCTCTCTGTGCCCCTGTGTGTATCTGTAGTTCTCTCTCTGTGTCCCTGTGTGTATCTCTGATTCTCTCTGTGTGTCTCTGTATGTATCTGTGATTCTCTCTGTGTGTCCCTGTATGTATGTGTGATTCTCTCTGTGCCCCTGTGTGTATCTGTAGTTCTCTCTCTGTGTCCCAGTGTGTATCTGTGATTCTCTCTCTGTGTGTCCCTGTGTGTATCTGTGATTCTCTCTCTGTGTGGGCCCCAGTGTGTATCTATGATTCTCTCTCTCTGTCCCTGTGTGTACCTGTGATTCTCTCTCTGTGTCCCTTGTGTATCTATGATTCTTTCCCTGTGTCCCTCTGTGTATCTGTGATTCTCTCTCTGCGTTCCTGTGTGTTTCTTTGATTTTCTCTGTGTCCCTGTGGGTATCTGTGATTCTCTCTCTGTGTTCCTGTGTGTATCTGTGATTCTCTCTCTGTGTCCCTGTGTGTACCTGTGATTCTCTCTCTGTGTGTTCCTGTGTGTATCTGTGATTCTCTTTCTGTGTCCCTGTGTGTATCTGTGATTCTCTCTCTGTGTCCCTGTGTGTACCTGTGATTCTCTCTCTGTGTGTTCCTGTGTGTATCTGTGATTCTCTTTCTGTGTCCCTGTGTGTATCTGTGATTCTCTCTCTGTGTTCCTGTGTGTATCTGTGATTCTCTCTCTGTGTTCCTGTGTGTATCTGTGATTCTCTCTGTGTGTCCCTGTGTGTATCTGTGATTCTCTCTCTGTGTTCCTGTGTGTATCTGTGATTCTCTCTCTCTGCGTCCCTGTGTGTATCTGTGATTCTCTCTCTGTGTTCCTGTGTGTATCTGTGATTCTCTGTCTGTGTCCCTGTGTGTTTCTGTGATTTTCTCTGTGTTCCTGTGTGTATCTGTGTTTGTCTTTCCCTTTCTGTCCCTGAACAGTGTCTTTAAAAGCAAAGATAACTGAATGAATGATGCGGATATCGCCTTAAACATTCCCTCTGTCCACCTCTGTGCAGTTTTCCAGCAATGTGTACTGTCTACAAACTGCAGGGAAGAAGCATTTCCCTCCTGTGACGGCTCCTTACACACCTCCAATCTGTAACCTGGAAGGACAAGGATGTGAGAAACATTACAACGTCACCACCTGAATGTTCATCTCCGAATCACACACCATCCTGACTTGCAATCTATATTGTCGTTCCTTCACTGTCACTGAGTCAAATCCAGTAACTCCCTCCTGAAGTGCAAGGCCAGCAGGAATGAACCATCACACGTTGCCCTTGAGAATGTGATGGTGAGCTGCTTTTTGACATTGCTGCTGTCCATTCGGTGTTGGGGAGGAAGTGTCTGGATTTGACTCAGTGACAGCAATGGAACAGTGATAGCGTTCCAAGTCAGCATGGTGTGTGTATTGGAGGTGGTGTTGCTGATGGTGATGTTCTCAGTTTCTGCTCTGTCTCGGAATACTGTTTACTGGTTAGGAAGGTGCTGCTGAAGGAGTCTTGGTGAGTTCCTGCAGTGGATCTTGTTTGTGTGACAGACTGCAGTCCCTGTACAATGGTGATGGACGAGGTTAATGTTTATTAGATGTGATGGGGTGACACTTTAATTCCCCTCTGTACCTGTGGTTAGCTGTGTTTGCTTTTCTCTCAGTCCATCTTTGCCTCTCGGTAACATTCTGTCTCTCTCCCCAGTCTGTATCTGTGAATCTCCCGCATTCCCACAATCGCCGTGCAAATAGATTTCCCATGCACCATACCATTTTTCACATGCGGTTCCTATGTGTATGTGTCATTCCCTGTTTGTGTCCCTGTGTGCATCAACGATTTTCTCTCTGTGTCCTTGTGTGTATCTGTGATTCTCTCTGTGTCCCTGTGTGTATCTGTGATTCTCTCTGTGTCCCTGTGTGTATCTGTGATTCTCTCTGTGTCCTTGTGTGTATCTGTGATTTTCTCTCTGTGTCCCTGTGTATATCTGTGATTCTCTCTCCATGGCCCTGCGGTTATCTGTGATTCTCTTTGAGTCCCTGTGTATATCTGTGATTTTCTCTGTGTCCCTGTGTGTATCTGTGATTCTCTCTGTGTCCCTGTGTGTATCTGTGATTCTCTCTGTGTCCCTGTGTGTATCTGTGATTCTCTCTGTGTCCCTGTGTGTATCTGTGATTCTCTCTCTGTGTCCCTGTGTGTATCTGTGATTCTCTCTGTGTCCCTGTGTGTATCTGTGATTCTCTCTCTGTGTCCCTGTGTGTATCTGTGATTCTCTCTGTGTCCCTGTGTGTATCTGTGATTCTCTCTGTGTCCCTGTGTGTATCTGTGATTCTCTCTGTGTCCCTGTGTGTATCTGTGATTCTCTCTCTGTGTCCCTGTGTATATCTGTGATTTTCTCTCTGTGTCCCTGTGTATATCTGTGATTCTCTCTCTCTGGCCCTGCGGTTATCTGTGATTCTCTTTGAGTCCCTGTGTAGGTCTATTTCATTGTCTTTTGTGTACATGTGAACATGTTCACATATCTGTTGTGGTGTCTGTCGATGCAAATCTTTCACAATCTCGCTGTAATTCTATTTCACAATCGTTTTGTTTACCTTGGATTCTCTCAGTGTCTCTGTGTGTATCTCTGATTCTTTCTCTCTGTTCCTGTGTGTATCTGTGATTCTCTCGATGACCCTGTGTGCACCAATGATTTTCTCGCTGTGTCCCTGTGTGTACCTCTGATTCTTTCTCAGTGTCCCTGTGTGTATATGTAATTCTCTCTCTGTCTCCGTTGTGTATCTATGATTCTTTCCCTGTGTTCCTGTGTGTATATGTGAATCTCTCACTGTATCCCTGTGTGGATCTGTGATTCACCCTCTGTCTCCCTGTGTATATCTGTGATAATCTCTCTGTGTGTCCCTGTGTGTTTCTCTGATTCTCTCTCGCTGTGTGCCCCGGTGTGTAGCTGTGATTCTCTCTCTCTCTCTGTGTCCCTGTGTGTTTCTCTGATTTTCTCTGTGTCCCTGTGTGTATCTGTGATTCTCTCTCTGTGTGTCCCTGTGTGTATCTGTGATTCTCTCTCTCTGTGTCCCTGTGTGTATCTGTGATTCTCTCTCTGTGTGTCCCTGTGTGTATCTGTGATTCTCTCGCTGTGTCCCTATGTCCCCCTCTGTGTTCCACAGGAGCAGGCTGAGGAGTAAGAAAAAAATGCCAGGCAAGATGTTGGAATGCTCCTCCTGCAGGATGTGGGAGATCAGGGAGACCTCCGGTATCCCTGACGACAGCACCTGCAAAAGATGCATTCAGCTGCAGCTGCTAGCAAAGCTTGTTAGGGAACTGGAGAAGGGGCTTGATGACCTCCATCTAATTCGGGAGAATGAGAAGTATATAGACAGTAGCTTTAGGGAGACAGTTACACCTAAGCAGCAGAGCACAGGAAATTGGGTTACTGTAAGGAGAGGAAATGGCAGTGTGAAAGGACAGGCAGAGCAGGGTTCCCCTGTGGCCATACCCCTCCACAACAGGTATACTGAATTGGATACTGTTGTGGGAGATGCTTTACCTGGGACAAGCTGCAACAGCTGGAACTCTGATACTCTGTCCGGCTCTACAGCGCAAAAGGGTGGGATGAAGAAGAGGAGAGCAGTAGTGATAGGGGACTCAATGGTCAGAGGTACGGACAGGAGGTTCTGTGGTCGGGACAGAGACTCCCGCATGGTTTGTTACCTCCCGGGTGCCAAGGTCAGCGATGTCTCTGATCACGTGCACAGCGTTCTAAAGTGGGAAGGTGATCAGCCAGATGTCGTGGTCCACATCGGTACCAATGACGTGGGAAGGAAGAGTGAGGAGGTCCTAAAGGGTGAGTACAAAGAGCTTGGAAGGAAGTTAAAAAGCAGGACCCCGAGGGTAGTAATCTCAGGATTGCTACCTGAGCCACATGCCAGTGAGGGCAGGAGTAGGATGCTCGGGCGGATAAACACGTGGCTGAGGAACTGGTGCAGGGGGCAGGGTTTCCAATTCTTGGATCATTGGGAACTCTTTTGGGGCAGGTGGGACCTGTACAAGAGAGACGGGTTACACTTAAACTACAAGGGGACCAATATACTTGCAGGGAGATTTGCTAGTGTTATTGGAGAGCGTTTAAACTAGATTTGCAGGGGGATGGGAACCAGAGTGCCAGAGCAGATAGTGGAGCAGGGATAAAAAGACAGGTTAGTTCAAGCAAAATCACAAATGGAAGGGTAGAGTGTGGTGGAAATAATACTTTGCGGTGTGTCGATTTCAATGCCAGGAGTATTGTGGGGAAGGCAGATGAGCTGAAGGCGTGGATAGACACGTGGAAATATGACATTATAGCCATTAGTGAAACTTGGCTACAGGAGGGGCAGGACTGGCAGCTCAATGTTCCAGGGTTCCAATGTTTCAGGCGGGATAGAGGCAGAGGGATAAAAGGTGGGGGGGTGGCATTGTTGGTCAAGTCACACAATCCCCAAGGATCACTCTAAATAGTGACACAATCCCCAAGGATCACTCCAAATAGTGACACAATCCCCAAGGATCACTCTAAATAGTGACACAATCCCCAAGGATCACTCACAATAGTGACACAATCCCCAAGGATGACTCTAAATAGTGTGATCCTTGGGGAATGTGTCACTATTCAGCGTGATCCTTGGGGACTGTTTCAATATTGAGAGTGATCCTTGGGGATTGTGTCACTATTTAGCGTGATCCTTGGGGATTTTGCCATTATTTAGAATGAGCCTTGGGGATTGTGTCACTATTTAGAGTGATCCTTGGGGATTGCGTCACTATTTAGAGTGATCCTTGGGGATTGTGTCACTATTTAGAATGATCCTTGGTGATTGTGTCACTATTTAGAGAAATCCTTGGGAATTGTGTCACCATTTACAGTGATCCTTGGGGATTGTGTCACTATTCAGAGTGATCCTTGGGGATTGTGTCACTATTTAGAGTGATCGTTTGGGATTGTGTCACTATTTAGAGTGATCCTTGGGGATTGTGTCACTATTTAGAGTGATCCGTGGGGTTTGTGTCACTATTTAGAGTGATCCTCGTGGATTGTGTCACTATTGAGAGTGATCCTTGGGGATTGTGTCACTATTTAGAGTGATCCTCGGGTATTGTGTCACTACTTAGAGTGATCCTTGGGGATTGTGTCACTATTTAGAGTGATCCTTGGGGATTGTGTCACTATTCTGCGTGATCATTGGGGATTGTTTCAATATTGAGAGTGATCCTTGGAGAATTTGTCACTAATTTGAGTGATCCTTGTGAATTGTGTCACAGTTTAAAATGATCCTTGTGGATTGTGTCACTATTTAGAGTGATCCTTGTGGATTGTGTAACGATTGAGAGTGATCCTTGGGGATTGTGTCACTATTTAGAGTGATCCTTTTGGATTGTGTCATTATTTAGAGTGATACTTGGGGATTGTGTCACTATTTAGAGTGATCCTTGTGGATTGTGTCATTATTTAGAGTGTTCCTTGGGGATTGTGTCACTATTTAGAGTGATCCTTGTGGATTGTGTCATTATTTAGAGTGATCCTTGGGGATTGTGTCACTATTTAGAGTGATCCTTGGGGATTGTGTCACTATTTAGAGTGTTCCTTGTGATTGTGTCACTATTTAGAGTGATCCTTGGGGACTGTGTCTCTATTGAGAGTGATCCTTGGGGATTGTGTCACTATTTAGAGTGATCCTTGGGGATTGTGTCACTATTTAGAGTGATCCCTGGGGATTGTGTCTCTATTTAGAATGATCCTTGGGGATTGTGTCACTATTTAGAGTGATCCTTGGGGATTGTGTCATTATTTAGAGTGATCCTTGGGGATTGTGTCACTATTTAGAGTGTTCCTTGTGATTGTGTCACTATATTGAGTGATCCTTGGGAATTGTGTCATTATTAAGAGTATCCTTGGGGATTGTGTCACTATTTTGTGTGATCCTTGTGGATTGTATCACTATTTAGAGTGATCCTTGGGGATTGTGTCTCTATTGAGAGTGATCTTTGGGGATTGTGTCACTATTTAGAGTGATCCATGGGGATTGTGTCACTATTTAGAGTGATCCCTGGGAATTGTGTCAGTATTTAGAGTGATCCTTGGATATTGTGTCACTATTTAGAGTGATCCTTGGGGATTGTGTCACTATTTAGAGTGATCCTTTGGAATTGTGTCACTATTTACAGTGATCCTTGGGGATTGTGTCACTATTTAGAGTGATCCTTTGGGTTTGTGTCACTATTTAGGGTGATCCTTGGGGATTGTGTCTTTATTTAGAGTGATCCTTGGGGATTGTGTCACTATTTAGAGTGATCCTTGTGGTTTGTGTCACTGTTTCGAGTGATCCTCGTGGATTGTGTCACTATTTAGAGTGATCCTTGGGGATTGTGTAACTATTTCCAGTGATCCTTGGGGATTGTGTCACCATTTACAGTGATCCTTGGGGATTGTGTCACTATTTAGAGTGATCCTTGGGGATTGTGTCACTATTTCGAGTGATCCTTGTGGATTGTGTCATTATTCAGAGTGATCCTTGGGGATTGTGTCACTATTTAGAGTGATCCTTGTGGATTGTGTCATCATTTAGAGTGATCCTTGGGGATTGTGTCACTATTTAGAGTGATCCTTGGGGATTGTGTCATTATGTAGAGTGATCCTTGGGGATTGTGTCACTATTTAGAGTGCCCTTGGGATTATGTCACTATTTAGAGTGATCCTTGGGGATTGTGTCACTATTTAGGGGGCTCCTTGGGGATTGTGTCACTATTTAGAGTGATCCTTGGGGATTGTGTCACTATTGAGAGTGATCCTTACGGATTGTGTCACTATTTAGAGTGATCCTTGGAAAATTGTGTCACTATTTAGAGTGATCCTTTGGGATTGTGTCACTATTTAGAGTGATCCTTTGGGATTGTGTCACTATTCAGAGTGATCCTTGGGGATTGTGTCACTATTTAGTGTGATCCTTGGGGATTGTGTCACTATTCTGCGTGATCAATGGGGATTGTTTCAATATTGAGAGTGATCCTTGGAGAATTTGTCACTAATTTGAGTGATCCTTGTGAATTGTGTCACAGTTTAAAATGATCCTTGTGGATTGTGTCACTATTTAGAGTGATCCTTGTGGATTGTGTAACGATAGAGAGTGATCCTTGGGGATTGTGTCACTATGTAGAGTGATCCTTGTGGATTGTGTCATTATTTAGAGTGATCCTTCGGGATTGTGTCACTATTTAGAGTGATCCTTGTGCATTGTGTCATTATTTAGAGTGATCCTTGGGGATTGTGTCACTATTTAGAGTGATCCTTGGGGATTGTGTCATTATTGAGAGTGATCCTAGGGGATTGTGTCACTATTTAGAATGATCCTTGGGGATTGTGTCACTATTTAGAGTGTTCCTTGGGATTGAGTCACTATTTAGAGTGATACTTGGGGATTGTGTCTCTATTGAGAGTGATCCTTGGGGTTGTGTCACTATTTAGAGTGATCCTTGTGGATTGTATCACTATTTAGAGTGATCCTTGGGGATTGTGTCACTATTTAGAGTGATCCTTGGGGATTGTGTCACCATTTAGAGTGATCCTTGGGGATTGTGTCACTATTTAGAGTGATCCTTGGGGATTGTGTCACTATTTAGAGTGATCCTTGGGGATTGTGTCACTATTTAGAGTAATGCTTGGGGATTGTGTCTCTATTGAGAGTGATCCTTGGGGATTGTGTCACTATTTAGAGTGATCCTTGGGGATTGTGTCACTATTTAGAGTGATCCTTGGGGATTGAGTCACAATTTAGATTAATCCTTGGGATTTGTGTCACCATTTAGAGTGATCCTTGGGGATTGTGTCACTATTTAGAGTGATCCTTGGGGATTGTGTCACTATTTAGAGTGATCCTTTGGGATTGTGTAAATATTTAGAGTGATCCTTGGGGATTGTGTCACTATTTAGAGTGATCCTTGGGGTTTGTGTCACTATTTAGAGTGATCCTTTCGGATTGTGTAACTATTTAGAGTGATCCTTGGGGTTTGTGTCACTATTTAGGGTGATCCTTGGGGATTGTGTCACTACTTAGAGTGATCCTTGGGGATTGTGTCACTATTTAGAGTGATCCTTGGGGATTGTGTCACTATTTAGAGTGATCCTTGGGGTTTGTGTCACTATTTAGAGTGATCCTTTGGGATTGTGTCACTATTTAGAGTGATCCTTGGGGTTTGTGTCACTATTTAGAGTGATCCTTGGGGATTGTGTCATTATTTAGAGTGATCCTTGGGGATTGTGTAAATATTTAGAGTGATCCTTGTGGATTGTGTCCTTATTTAGAGTGATCCTTGGGGATTGTGTCACTATTTAGAGTGATCCTTGGGGATTGTGTCATTATTTAGAGTGATCCTTGGGAATTGTGTTAGTATTTCGTGTGATCCTTGGGGTTTGTGTCACTATTTAGAGTGATCCTTGGGTATTGTGTCACTATTTAGAGTGATCCTTGGGCATTGTGTTTGTATTTAGAGTCAACCTTGGGGATTGTGTTAGTATTTCGTGTGATCCTTGGGGATTGTGTCACTATTCTGCGTGATCCTTGGGGACTGTTTCAATATTGAGAGTGATCCTTGAGGATTGTGTCACTATTTAGAGTGATCCTTGGGGATTTTGTCATTATTTAGAATGATCCCTGGGGATTGTGTCACTCTTTAGAGTGATCCTTGTGGATTGTGTAATGATAGAGAGTGATCCTTGGGGATTGTGTCACTATTTCGAGTGATCCTTGTGGATTGTGTCATTATTTAGAGTGATCCTTCGGGATTGTGTCACTATTTAGAGTGATCCTTGTGCATTGTGTCATTATTTAGAGTGATCCTTGGGGATTGTGTCACTATTTAGAGTGATCCTTGGGGATTGTGTCATTATTGAGAGTGATCCTTGGGGATTGTGTCACTATTTAGAGTGATCCTTGGGGATTGTGTCACTATTTAGAGTGATCGTTTGGGATTGTGTCACTATTTAGAGTGATCCTTGGGGATTGTGTCACTATTTAGAGTGATCCGTGGGGTTTGTGTCACTATTTAGAGTGATCCTCGTGGATTGTGTCACTATTGAGAGTGATCCTTGGGGATTGTGTCACTATTTAGAGTGATCCTCGGGTATTGTGTCACTACTTAGAGTGATCCTTGGGGATTGTGTCACTATTTAGAGTGATCCTTGGGGATTGTGTCACTATTCTGCGTGATCATTGGGGATTGTTTCAATATTGAGAGTGATCCTTGGAGAATTTGTCACTAATTTGAGTGATCCTTGTGAATTGTGTCACAGTTTAAAATGATCCTTGTGGATTGTGTCACTATTTAGAGTGATCCTTGTGGATTGTGTAACGATTGAGAGTGATCCTTGGGGATTGTGTCACTATTTAGAGTGATCCTTTTGGATTGTGTCATTATTTAGAGTGATACTTGGGGATTGTGTCACTATTTAGAGTGATCCTTGTGGATTGTGTCATTATTTAGAGTGTTCCTTGGGGATTGTGTCACTATTTAGAGTGATCCTTGTGGATTGTGTCATTATTTAGAGTGATCCTTGGGGATTGTGTCACTATTTAGAGTGATCCTTGGGGATTGTGTCACTATTTAGAGTGTTCCTTGTGATTGTGTCACTATTTAGAGTGATCCTTGGGGACTGTGTCTCTATTGAGAGTGATCCTTGGGGATTGTGTCACTATTTAGAGTGATCCTTGGGGATTGTGTCACTATTTAGAGTGATCCCTGGGGATTGTGTCTCTATTTAGAATGATCCTTGGGGATTGTGTCACTATTTAGAGTGATCCTTGGGGATTGTGTCATTATTTAGAGTGATCCTTGGGGATTGTGTCACTATTTAGAGTGTTCCTTGTGATTGTGTCACTATATTGAGTGATCCTTGGGAATTGTGTCATTATTAAGAGTATCCTTGGGGATTGTGTCACTATTTTGTGTGATCCTTGTGGATTGTATCACTATTTAGAGTGATCCTTGGGGATTGTGTCTCTATTGAGAGTGATCCTTGGGGATTGTGTCACTATTTAGAGTGATCCATGGGGATTGTGTCACTATTTAGAGTGATCCCTGGGAATTGTGTCAGTATTTAGAGTGATCCTTGGATATTGTGTCACTATTTAGAGTGATCCTTGGGGATTGTGTCACTATTTAGAGTGATCCTTTGGAATTGTGTCACTATTTACAGTGATCCTTGGGGATTGTGTCACTATTTAGAGTGATCCTTTGGGTTTGTGTCACTATTTAGGGTGATCCTTGGGGATTGTGTCTTTATTTAGAGTGATCCTTGGGGATTGTGTCACTATTTAGAGTGATCCTTGTGGTTTGTGTCACTGTTTCGAGTGATCCTCGTGGATTGTGTCACTATTTAGAGTGATCCTTGGGGATTGTGTAACTATTTCCAGTGATCCTTGGGGATTGTGTCACCATTTACAGTGATCCTTGGGGATTGTGTCACTATTTAGAGTGATCCTTGGGGATTGTGTCACTATTTCGAGTGATCCTTGTGGATTGTGTCATTATTTAGAGTGATCCTTGGGGATTGTGTCACTATTTAGAGTGATCCTTGTGGATTGTGTCATCATTTAGAGTGATCCTTGGGGATTGTGTCACTATTGAGAGTGATCCTTGGGGATTGTGTCATTATGTAGAGTGATCCTTGGGGATTGTGTCACTATTTAGAGTGCCCTTGGGATTATGTCACTATTTAGAGTGATCCTTGGGGATTGTGTCACTATTTAGGGGGCTCCTTGGGGATTGTGTCACTATTTAGAGTGATCCTTGGGGATTGTGTCACTATTGAGAGTGATCCTTACGGATTGTGTCACTATTTAGAGTGATCCTTGGAAAATTGTGTCACTATTTAGAGTGATCCTTTGGGATTGTGTCACTATTTAGAGTGATCCTTTGGGATTGTGTCACTATTCAGAGTGATCCTTGGGGATTGTGTCACTATTTAGTGTGATCCTTGGGGATTGTGTCACTATTCTGCGTGATCAATGGGGATTGTTTCAATATTGAGAGTGATCCTTGGAGAATTTGTCACTAATTTGAGTGATCCTTGTGAATTGTGTCACAGTTTAAAATGATCCTTGTGGATTGTGTCACTATTTAGAGTGATCCTTGTGGATTGTGTAACGATAGAGAGTGATCCTTGGGGATTGTGTCACTATTTAGAGTGATCCTTGTGGATTGTGTCATTATTTAGAGTGATCCTTCGGGATTGTGTCACTATTTAGAGTGATCCTTGTGCATTGTGTCATTATGTAGAGTGATCCTTGGGGATTGTGTCACTATTTAGAGTGATCCTTGGGGATTGTGTCATTATTGAGAGTCATCCTAGGGGATTGTGTCACTATTTAGAATGATCCTTGGGGATTGTGTCACTATTTAGAGTGTTCCTTGGGATTGAGTCACTATTTAGAGTGATCCTTGGGGATTGTGTCTCTATTGAGAGTGATCCTTGGGGTTGTGTCACTATTTAGAGTGATCCTTGTGGATTGTATCACTATTTAGAGTGATCCTTGGGGATTGTGTCACTATTTAGAGTGATCCTTGGGGATTGTGTCACCATTTAGAGTGATCCTTGGGGATTGTGTCACTATTTAGAGTGATCCTTGGGGATTGTGTCACTATTTAGAGTGATCCTTGGGGATTGTGTCACTATTTAGAGTAATGCTTGGGGATTGTGTCTCTATTGAGAGTGATCCTTGGGGATTGTGTCACTATTTAGAGTGATCCTTGGGGATTGTGTCACTATTTAGAGTGATCCTTGGGGATTGAGTCACAATTTAGATTAATCCTTGGGATTTGTGTCACCATTTAGAGTGATCCTTGGGGATTGTGTCACTATTTAGAGTGATCCTTGGGGATTGTGTCACTATTTAGAGTGATCCTTTGGGATTGTGTAAATATTTAGAGTGATCCTTGGGGATTGTGTCACTATTTAGAGTGATCCTTGGGGTTTGTGTCACTATTTAGAGTGATCCTTTCGGATTGTGTAACTATTTAGAGTGATCCTTGGGGTTTGTGTCACTATTTAGGGTGATCCTTGGGGATTGTGTCACTATTTAGAGTGATCCTTGGGGATTGTGTCACTATTTAGAGTGATCCTTGGGGATTGTGTCACTATTTAGAGTGATCCTTGGGGTTTGTGTCACTATTTAGAGTGATCCTTTGGGATTGTGTCACTATTTAGAGTGATCCTTGGGGTTTGTGTCACTATTTAGAGTGATCCTTGGGGATTGTGTCATTATTTAGAGTGATCCTTGGGGATTGTGTAAATATTTAGAGTGATCCTTGTGGATTGTGTCCTTATTTAGAGTGATCCTTGGGGATTGTGTCACTATTTAGAGTGATCCTTGGGGATTGTGTCATTATTTAGAGTGATCCTTGGGAATTGTGTTAGTATTTCGTGTGATCCTTGGGGTTTGTGTCACTATTTAGAGTGATCCTTGGGTATTGTGTCACTATTTAGAGTGATCCTTGGGCATTGTGTTTGTATTTAGAGTCAACCTTGGGGATTGTGTTAGTATTTCGTGTGATCCTTGGGGATTGTGTCACTATTCTGCGTGATCCTTGGGGACTGTTTCAATATTGAGAGTGATCCTTGAGGACTGTGTCACTATTTAGAGTGATCCTTGGGGATTTTGTCATTATTTAGAATGATCCCTGGGGATTGTGTCACTCTTTAGAGTGATCCTTGGGGATTGTGTAACGATAGAGAGTGATCCTTGGGGATTGTGTCACTATTTAGAGTGATCCTTGTGGATTGTGTCATTATTTAGAGTGATCCTTCGGGATTGTGTCACTATTTAGAGTGATCCTTGTGCATTGTGTCATTATTTAGAGTGATCCTTGGGGATTGTGTCACTATTTAGAGTGATCCTTGGGGATTGTGTCATTATTGAGAGTGATCCTTGGGGATTGTGTCACTATTTAGAGTGATCCTTGGGGATTGTGTCACTATTTAGAGTGTTCCTTGGGATTGAGTCACTATTTAGAGTGATCCTTGGGGATTGTGTCTCTATTGAGAGTGATCCTTGGGGTTGTGTCACTATTTAGAGTGATCCTTGTGGATTGTATCACTATTTAGAGTGATCCTTGGGGATTGTGTCACTATTTAGAGTGATCCTTGGGGATTGTGTCACCATTTAGAGTGATCCTTGGGGATTGTGTCACTATTTAGAGTGATCCTTGGGGATTGTGTCACTATTTAGAGTAATGCTTGGGGATTGTGTCTCTAGTGAGAGTGATCCTTGGGGATTGTGTCACTATTTAGAGTGATCCTTGGGGATTGAGTCACAATTTACATTAATCCTTGGGAATTGTGTCACCATTTAGAGTGATCCTTGGGGATTGTGTCACTATTTAGAGTGATCCTTGGGGATTGTGTCACTATTTAGAGTGATCCTTGGGGATTGTGTCACTATTTAGAGTGATCCTTGGGGATTGTGTATATATTTAGAGTGATCCTTGGGGATTGTGTCACTATTTAGAGTGATCCTTGGGGTTTGTGTCACTATTTAGAGTGATCCTTTCGGATTGTGTAACTATTTAGAGTGATCCTTGGGGATTGTGTCACTATTTAGAGTTATCCTTGGGGATTGTGTCACTATTTAGAGTGATCCTTGGGGATTGTGTCACTCTTTAGAGTGATCCTTGGGGTTTGTGTCACTATTTAGAGTGATCCTTTGGGATTGTGTCACTATTTAGAGTGATCCTTTGGGTTTGTGTCACTATTTAGAGTGGTCCTTGGGGATTGTGTCACTATTTAGAGTGATCCTTGGGGTTTGTGTCACTATTTCGAGTGATCCTTGTGGATTGTGTCATTATTTAGAGTGATCCTTGGGGATTGTGTAAATATTTAGAGTGATCCTTGTGGATTGTGTCCTTATTTAGAGTGATCCTTGGGGATTGTGTCACTATTTAGAGTGATCCTTGGGGATTGTGTCACTATTTAGAGTAATGCTTGGGGATTGTGTCTCTAGTGAGAGTGATCCTTGGGGATTGTGTCACTATTTAGAGTGATCCTTGGGGATTGTGTCACTATTTAGAGTGATCCTGGGGGATTGAGTCACAATTTACATTAATCCTTGGGAATTGTGTCACCATTTAGAGTGATCCTTGGGGATTGTGTCACTATTTAGAGTGATCCTTGGGGATTGTGTCACTATTTAGAGTGATCCTTGGGGATTGTGTAAATATTTAGAGTGATCCTTGGGGATTGTGTAAATATTTAGAGTGATCCTTGGGGATTGTGTCACTATTTAGAGTGATCCTTGGGGTTTGTGTCACTATTTAGAGTGATCCTTTCGGATTGTGTAACTATTTAGAGTGATCCTTGGGGATTGTGTCACTATTTGGAGTTATCCTTGGGGATTGTGTCACTATTTAGAGTGATCCTTGGGGATTGTGTCACTCTTTAGAGTGATCCTTGGGGTTTGTGTCACTATTTAGAGTGATCCTTTGGGATTGTGTCACTATTTAGAGTGATCCTTTGGGTTTGTGTCACTATTTAGAGTGGTCCTTGGGGATTGTGTCACTATTTAGAGTGATCCTTGGGGTTTGTGTCACTATTTCGAGTGATCCTTGTGGATTGTGTCATTATTTAGAGTGATCCTTGGGGATTGTGTAAATATTTAGAGTGATCCTTGTGGATTGTGTCCTTATTTAGAGTGATCCTTGGGGATTGTGTCACTATTTAGAGTGATCCTTGGGGATTGTGTCATTATTTAGAGTGATCCTTGGGGATTGTGTTAGTATTTCGTGTGATCCTTGGGGATTGTGTCACCATTTAGAGTGATCCTTGGGGATTGTGTCACTATTTAGAGTGATCCTTGGGGATTGTGTCACTATTTAGAGTAATGCTTGGGGATTGTGTCTCTAGTGAGAGTGATCCTTGGGGATTGTGTCACTATTTAGAGTGATCCTTGGGGATTGTGTCACTATTTAGAGTGATCCTTGGGGATTGAGTCACAATTTACATTAATCCTTGGGAATTGTGTCACCATTTAGAGTGATCCTTGGGGATTGTGTCACTATTTAGAGTGATCCTTGGGGATTGTGTCACTATTTAGAGTGATCCTTGGGGATTGTGTAAATATTTAGAGTGATCCTTGGGGATTGTGTCACTATTTAGAGTGATCCTTGGGGTTTGTGTCACTATTTAGAGTGATCCTTTCGGATTGTGTAACTATTTAGAGTGATCCTTGGGGATTGTGTCACTATTTAGAGTTATCCTTGGGGATTGTGTCACTATTTAGAGTGATCCTTGGGGATTGTGTCACTCTTTAGAGTGATCCTTGGGGTTTGTGTCACTATTTAGAGTGATCCTTTGGGATTGTGTCACTATTTAGAGTGATCCTTTGGGTTTGTGTCACTATTTAGAGTGGTCCTTGGGGATTGTGTCACTATTTAGAGTGATCCTTGGGGTTTGTGTCACTATTTCGAGTGATCCTTGTGGATTGTGTCATTATTTAGAGTGATCCTTGGGGATTGTGTAAATATTTAGAGTGATCCTTGTGGATTGTGTCCTTATTTAGAGTGATCCTTGGGGATTGTGTCACTATTTAGAGTGATCCTTGGGGATTGTGTCACTATTTAGAGTAATGCTTGGGGATTGTGTCTCTAGTGAGAGTGATCCTTGGGGATTGTGTCACTATTTAGAGTGATCCTTGGGGATTGTGTCACTATTTAGAGTGAACCTTGGGGATTGAGTCACAATTTACATTAATCCTTGGGAATTGTGTCACCATTTAGAGTGATCCTTGGGGATTGTGTCACTATTTAGAGTGATCCTTGGGGATTGTGTCACTATTTAGAGTGATCCTTGGGGATTGTGTAAATATTTAGAGTGATCCTTGGGGATTGTGTAAATATTTAGAGTGATCCTTGGGGATTGTGTCACTATTTAGAGTGATCCTTGGGGTTTGTGTCACTATTTAGAGTGATCCTTTCGGATTGTGTAACTATTTAGAGTGATCCTTGGGGATTGTGTCACTATTTAGAGTTATCCTTGGGGATTGTGTCACTATTTAGAGTGATCCTTGGGGATTGTGTCACTCTTTAGAGTGATCCTTGGGGTTTGTGTCACTATTTAGAGTGATCCTTTGGGATTGTGTCACTATTTAGAGTGATCCTTTGGGTTTGTGTCACTATTTAGAGTGGTCCTTGGGGATTGTGTCACTATTTAGAGTGATCCTTGGGGTTTGTGTCACTATTTCGAGTGATCCTTGTGGATTGTGTCATTATTTAGAGTGATCCTTGGGGATTGTGTAAATATTTAGAGTGATCCTTGTGGATTGTGTCCTTATTTAGAGTGATCCTTGGGGATTGTGTCATTATTTAGAGTGATCCTTGGGGATTGTGTTAGTATTTCGTGTGATCCTTGGGGATTGTGTCACCATTTAGAGTGATCCTTGGGGATTGTGTCACTATTTAGAGTGATCCTTGGGGATTGTGTCACTATTTAGAGTAATGCTTGGGGATTGTGTCTCTAGTGAGAGTGATCCTTGGGGATTGTGTCACTATTTAGAGTGATCCTTGGGGATTGTGTCACTATTTAGAGTGATCCTTGGGGATTGAGTCACAATTTACATTAATCCTTGGGAATTCTGTCACCATTTAGAGTGATCCTTGGGGATTGTGTCACTATTTAGAGTGATCCTTGGGGATTGTGTCACTATTTAGAGTGATCCTTGGGGATTGTGTCACTATTTAGAGTGATCCTTGGGGATTGTGTAAATATTTAGAGTGATCCTTGGGGATTGTGTCACTATTTAGAGTGATCCTTGGGGTTTGTGTCACTATTTAGAGTGATCCTTTCGGATTGTGTAACTATTTAGAGTGATCCTTGGGGATTGTGTCACTATTTAGAGTTATCCTTGGGGATTGTGTCACTATTTAGAGTGATCCTTGGGGATTGTGTAAATATTTAGAGTGATCCTTGGGGATTGTGTAAATATTTAGAGTGATCCTTGGGGATTGTGTCACTATTTAGAGTGATCCTTGGGGTTTGTGTCACTATTTAGAGTGATCCTTTCGGATTGTGTAACTATTTAGAGTGATCCTTGGGGATTGTGTCACTATTTAGAGTTATCCTTGGGGATTGTGTCACTATTTAGAGTGATCCTTGGGGATTGTGTCACTCTTTAGAGTGATCCTTGGGGTTTGTGTCACTATTTAGAGTGATCCTTTGGGATTGTGTCACTATTTAGAGTGATCCTTTGGGTTTGTGTCACTATTTAGAGTGGTCCTTGGGGATTGTGTCACTATTTAGAGTGATCCTTGGGGTTTGTGTCACTATTTCGAGTGATCCTTGTGGATTGTGTCATTATTTAGAGTGATCCTTGGGGATTGTGTAAATATTTAGAGTGATCCTTGTGGATTGTGTCCTTATTTAGAGTGATCCTTGGGGATTGTGTCATTATTTAGAGTGATCCTTTGGGATTGTGTTAGTATTTCGTGTGATCCTTGGGGATTGTGTCACCATTTAGAGTGATCCTTGGGGATTGTGTCACTATTTAGAGTGATCCTTGGGGATTGTGTCACTATTTAGAGTAATGCTTGGAGATTGTGTCACTATTTAGAGTGATCCTTGGGGATTGTGTAAATATTTAGAGTGATCCTTGGGGATTGTGTCACTATTTAGAGTGATCCTTGGGGTTTGTGTCACTATTTAGAGTGATCATTGTGGATTGTGTCATTATTTAGAGTGATCCTTGGGGATTGTGTAAATATTTAGAGTGATCCTTGGGGATTGTGTCACTATTTAGAGTGATCCTTGGGGTTTGTGTCACTATTTAGAGTGATCCTTGTGGATTGTGTCATTATTTAGAGTGATCCTTGGGGATTGTGTCACTATTTAGAGTGATCCTTGGGGATTGAGTCACAATTTACATTAATCCTTGGGAATTGTGTCACCATTTAGAGTGATCCTTGGGGATTGTGTCACTATTTAGAGTGATCCTTGGGGATTGTGTCACTATTTAGAGTGATCCTTGGGGATTGTGTCACTATTTAGAGTGATCCTTGGGGATTGTGTAAATATTTAGAGTGATCCTTGGGGATTGTGTCACTATTTAGAGTGATCCTTGGGGTTTGTGTCACTATTTAGAGTGATCCTTTCGGATTGTGTAACTATTTAGAGTGATCCTTGGGGATTGTGTCACTATTTAGAGTTATCCTTGGGGATTGTGTCACTATTTAGAGTGATCCTTGGGGATTGTGTCACTCTTTAGAGTGATCCTTGGGGTTTGTGTCACTATTTAGAGTGTTCCTTTGGGATTGTGTCACTATTTAGAGTGATCCTTTGGGTTTGTGTCACTATTTAGAGTGGTCCTTGGGGATTGTGTCACTATTTAGAGTGATCCTTGGGGTTTGTGTCACTATTTCGAGTGATCCTTGTGGATTGTGTCATTATTTAGAGTGATCCTTGGGGATTGTGTAAATATTTAGAGTGATCCTTGTGGATTGTGTCCTTATTTAGAGTGATCCTTGGGGATTGTGTCACTATTTAGAGTGATCCTTGGGGATTGTGTCATTATTTAGAGTGATCCTTGGGGATTGTGTTAGTATTTCGTGTGATCCTCGGGGTTTGTGTCACTATTTAGAGTGATCCTTGGGTATTGTGTCACTATTTAGAGTGATCCTTGGGCATTGTGTTTGTATTTAGAGTCAACCTTGGGGATTGTGTTAGTATTTCGTGTGATCCTTGGGGATTGTGTCACTATTTAGAGTGATCCTTGGGGACTGTTTCAATATTGAGAGTGATCCTTGAGGATTGTGTCACTATTTAGAGTGATCCTTGGGGATTTTGTCATTATTTAGAATGATCCCTGGGGATTGTGTCACTATTTAGAATGATCCTTGGGGATTGTGTCACTATTTAGAGTGATCCTTGGGGATTGTGTCACTATTTAGAATGATCCTTGGTGATTGTGGCACTATTTAGAGTGATCCTTGGGGATTGTGACACTATTTAGAGTGGTCCTTGGGGATTGTGTCACTATTTAGTGCGATCCTTGGGGATTGTGTCATTATTTAGAGTGATCATTGGGGATTGTGACACTATTTAGAGTGGTCCTTGGGGATTTTGTCACTATTTAGTGTGATCCTTGGTGATTGTGTCACTATTTAGAGTGAACCTTGGGAATTGTGTCACTATTTAGAGTCATCCTTGTGGATTGTGTCACTATTGTGAGTGATCCTTGGGGATTGTGTCACTATTTAGAGTAATGCTTGGGGATTGTGTCTCTATTGAGAGTGATCCTTGGGGATTGTGTCACTATTTAGAGTGATCCTTGGGGATTGTGTCACTATTTAGAGTGATCCTTGGGGATTGAGTCACAATTTAGATTAATCCTTGGGAATTGTGTCACCATTTAGAGTGATCCTTGGGGATTGTGTCACTATTTAGAGTGATCCTTGGGGATTGTGTCACTATTTCGAGTGATCCTTTGGGATTGTGTAAATATTTAGAGTGATCCTTGGGGATTGTGTCACTATTTAGAGTGATCCTTGGGGTTTGTGTCACTATTTAGAGTGATCCTTTCGGATTGTGTAACTATTTAGAGTGATCCTTGGGGTTTGTGTCACTATTTAGAGTGATCCTTGGGGATTGTGTCACTATTTAGAGTGATCCTTGGGGATTGTGTCACTATTTAGAGTGATCCTTGGGGTTTGTGTCACTATTTCGAGTGATCCTTGTGGATTGTGTCATTATTTAGAGTGATCCTTGGGGATTGTGTAAATATTTAGAGTGATCCTTGTGGATTGTGTCCTTATTTAGAGTGATCCTTGGGGATTGTGTCACTATTTAGAGTGATCCTTGGGGATTGTGTCATTATTTAGAGTGATCCTTGGGAATTGTGTTAGTATTTCGTGTGATCCTTGGGGTTTGTGTCACTATTTAGAGTGATCCTTGGGTATTGTGTCACTATTTAGAGTGATCCTTGGGCATTGTGTTTGTATTTAGAGTCAACCTTGGGGATTGTGTTAGTATTTCGTGTGATCCTTGGGGATTGTGTCACTATTCTGCGTGATCCTTGGGGACTGTTTCAATATTGAGAGTGATCCTTGAGGATTGTGTCACTATTTAGAGTGATCCTTGGGGATTTTGTCATTATTTAGAATGATCCCTGGGGATTGTGTCACTATTTAGAGTGATCCTTGTGGATTGTGTAACGATAGAGAGTGATCCTTGGGGATTGTGTCACTATTTAGAGTGATCCTTGTGGATTGTGTCATTATTTAGAGTGATCCTTCGGGATTGTGTCTTTATTTAGAGTGATCCTTGTGCATTGTGTCATTATTTAGAGTGATCCTTGGGGATTGTGTCACTATTTGTTATATAGTGTTGCTATAGTGTTGCTCGGGCTGCAGTAGAGTGTGACAGTTGCTGTCTCAGTGAGGGAGTGCTGCTCGGGCTGCAGTGGAGAGTGACAGTTGGTGTCTCAGTGAGGGAGTGTTGCTCGGGCTGCAGTGGAGAGTGACAGTTGGTGTCTCAGTGAGGGAGTGTTGCTCGGGCTGCAGTAGAGTGTGACAGTTGGTGTCTCAGTGAGGGAGTGCTGCTCGGGCTGCAGTAGAGAGTGACAGTTGGTGTCTCAGTGAGGGAGTGCTGCTCGGGCTGCAGTAGAGAGTGACAGTTGGTGTCTCAGTGAGGGAGTGTTGCTCGGGCTGCAGTAGAGAGTGACAGTTGGTGTCTCAGTGAGGGAGTGCTGCTCGGGCTGCAGTAGAGTGTGACAGTTGGTGTCTCACTGTGGGAGTGCTGCTCGGGCTGCAGTGGAGAGTGACAGTTGGTGTCTCAGTGAGGGAGTGTTGCTCGGGCTGCAGTAGAGTGTGACAGTTGGTGTCTCAGTGAGGGAGTGCTGCTCGGGCTGCAGTAGAGAGTGACAGTTGGTGTCTCACTGTGGGAGTGCTGCTCGGGCTGCAGTAGAGAGTGACAGTTGGTGTCTCAGTGAGGGAGTGTTGCTCGGGCTGCAGTAGAGTGTGACAGTTGGTGTCTCAGTGTGGGAGTGCTGCTCGGGCTGCAGTAGAGAGTGACAGTTGGTGTCTCAGTGAGGGAGTGCTGCTCGGGCTGCAGTAGAGTGTGACAGTTGGTGTCTCAGTGAGGGAGTGCTGCTCGGGCTGCAGTGGAGAGTGACAGTTGGTGTCTCAGTGAGGGAGTGTTGCTCGGGCTGCAGTAGAGTGTGACAGTTGGTGTCTCAGTGAGGGAGTGCTGCTCGGGCTGCAGTAGAGTGTGACAGTTGGTGTCTCAGTGAGGGAGTGTTGCTCGGGCTGCAGTGGAGAGTGACAGTTGGTGTCTCAGTGTGGGAGTGCTGCTCGGGCTGCAGTAGAGAGTGACAGTTGGTGTCTCAGTGTGGGAGTGCTGCTCGGGCTGCAGTAGAGTGTGACAGTTGGTGTCTCAGTGAGGGAGTGTTGCTCGGGCTGCAGTGGAGAGTGACAGTTGGTGTCTCAGTGTGGGAGTGCTGCTCGGGCTGCAGTAGAGAGTGACAGTTGGTGTCTCAGTGTGGGAGTGCTGCTCGGGCTGCAGTGGAGAGTGACAGTTGGTGTCTCACTGTGGGAGTGCTGCTCGGGCTGCAGTAGAGAGTGACAGTTGGTGTCTCAGTGAGGGAGTGCTGCTCGGGCTGCAGTAGAGTGTGACAGTTGGTGTCTCAGTGAGGGAGTGCTGCTCGGGCTGCAGTGGAGAGTGACAGTTGGTGTCTCAGTGAGGGAGTGCTGCTCGGGCTGCAGTAGAGTGTGACAGTTGGTGTCTCAGTGAGGGAGTGCTGCTCGGGCTGCAGTAGAGTGTGACAGTTGGTGTCTCAGTGAGGGAGTGCTGCTCGGGCTGCAGTGGAGAGTGACAGTTGGTGTCTCAGTGAGGGAGTGCTGCTCGGGCTGCAGTAGAGTGTGACAGTTGGTGTCTCAGTGTGGGAGTGTTGCTCGGGCTGCAGTAGAGTGTGACAGTTGGTGTCTCAGTGAGGGAGTGCTGCTCGGGCTGCAGTAGAGTGTGACAGTTGGTGTCTCAGTGAGGGAGTGCTGCTCGGGCTGCAGTAGAGTGTGACAGTTGGTGTCTCAGTGTGGGAGTGCTGCTCGGGCTGCAGTGGAGAGTGACAGTTGGTGTCTCACTGTGGGAGTGCTGCTCGGGCTGCAGTGGAGAGTGACAGTTGGTGTCTCAGTGAGGGAGTGCTGCTCGGGCTGCAGTAGAGTGTGACAGTTGGTGTCTCACTGTGGGAGTGCTGCTCGGGCTGCAGTGGAGAGTGACAGTTGGGGAAGTGTGGGGAAGTTTTTTGTTTTCTTTTTTTCTTGCTGGTAATGGCTTCAGGGATGGCAGTTCAGGCAGTATGCTGCATCTCCTGTGGGATGTATGTGGTGAGGAAATCCAGTAGTGTTTCAGGAGATTTTAGTTGTAAGAAGTGCATTAGATTGCAGCTTCTGGAGGAGCGTGTAAAGGAGCTGGAGGGGGAGGTAGAGGAACTCCGCATAATTCGGGAGGCGGAGGTGGAAGTTGATAGGAGTTATAGAGAAATAGTAACTCCTAGAAATGAGGCTTGGGTCAATGCCAGGAGGAGGGGTAAGAAGCAATCGGGAAGACAATCCCCTGGGGCGGTTCCCCTCCATAATAGGTTTTCGGTGCTGGAGGCTACAGTTGAGGAGGAATCAACTGAGCATAGAGAGCAGATCTCTGGGGGTGAGCCGAGTGAGAAAGCTCAGGTGGTTAGGGGCTGTAAAAGACTGGGCCTTGTGATTGGGGACTCCACAATTAAGGAGACAGATAGGAGGGTCGGAACTAAAGGTAGGGACTCAGGGTTGGTGTGTTGCCTACCAGGGGCTGGGGTCCGGGATGTGTCTGACAGGGTATTCAGGACTCTTAGGGGGGAGGGAGATAAACCACAAGTTATTGTACATGTGGGGACACACGACATAGGGAGGATAGGGGAAGGGGATATTAGGCAGGGATTTATGGAGTTGGGGTGGAAACTAAAGGCCAAGACTGACAGAGTGGTTATCTCTGGACTCTTGCCTGTACCACGGGATAGTTTAGAGAGGAATAGGGAGAGGGAAGGTTTGAATTCATGGCTGAGGGGATGGTGCAGGAGGGAGGGGTTCAGGTACTTAAGCAATTGGGGCTCGTACTGGGGAAGGTGTGACCTCTATGAGAAGGATGGTCTACACCTTAATCAGAAGGGGACCAATATCCTGGGGGGTAAATTTGCTAAGGCCATGCAGGGAGGTTTAAACTGATTCGGGGGGGGGGGAGGGATCCTGAGTAGTGGGGCTGAAAGTGAGGGATGCATGGATGGGGACTGCAATGCACGGCATTGCAGAGGTGGGGTGGAGCAGGGTTTGAAATGTGTATACTTCAATGCCAGGAGTATTCGCAATAAAGTGGGTGAACTTGCAGCGTGGATCAGTACCTGGGACTTCGATGTTGTGGCTATTTCAGAGACATGGATAGAGCAGGGGCAGGAATGGATGCTGCAGGTCCCGGGGTTCAAATGTTTTAGTCGAAGTAGGGAAGGAGGTAGAAGAGGGGGAGGGGTAGCATTATTGGTCAGAGATTGTATCACAGTGTCAGAGAGGAGGTTTGATGAGGACTTATCTGTTGAGGTAGTATGGGCGGAGATTAGAAATAGGAGAGGAGAGGTCACCCTGTTGGGAGTCTTTTATAGACCTCCTAAAAGTTCTAGAGAGGTTGAGGAAAGGATTGCGGAGTCAATCCTGCTTAGGAGTGAAAGTAATAGGGCAATTGTTATGGGGGATTTTAACTTGACTAATATTGACTGGAATTGTTATAGCTCTAGCTCGTTAGAGGGGTCAGTTTTTGTTCAAAGCGTGCAGGAAGGTTTTTTGACTCAGTATGTAGACAGGCCAACTAGAGGTGAGGCTATATTGGATCTGGTGCTGGGAAATGAGCCAGACCAGGTGCTAGACTTGGAAGTTGGTGTGCATTTTGGTGATAGTGACCACAATTCGGTTACGTTCACCTTAGTGATGGAAAGGGATAGGCATGAACCTCGGGCCAATGGTTTTAGCTGGGGGAAGGGTAATTATGAGGCTATTAGGAGAGAATTAGGAAACATAGGTTGGACTAGGAGATTACAGGGACTGGGAACGTCCGACATGTGGAGTTTTTTCAAGGAGCAGCTACTGCGAGTCTGTGATAGGTATGTCCCTGTCAGGCAAGGAGGAATTGGTAGGGCTAGGGAACCGTGGTGCACCAAAAAAGTTTCTTTGTTGGTTAAAAAGAAAAAGGAGGCTTATGTTCGGATGAGACGTGAGCACTCGGGTAGTGCACTAGAAAGCTTTAGATTGGCTAAGAGGGAGTTGAAGAGCGAGCTTAGAAGGGCTAAAAGGGGACATGAGAAGACTTTGGCGGATAGGGTTAAAGAGAATCCTAAGGCGTTCTATAGGTATGTCAAGAACAGAAGGTTGGTTAGGGCAAGTTTAGGGCCAGTTATAGATGGCAGAGGGAAGTTATGTGTGGAACCGGAGGAGATTGGTGAAGCATTGAACCAATATTTCTCTTCGGTGTTCACGCAAGGGGACATGAATATAGCTGAGGAGGACACTGGGTTGCAAGGGAGTAGAATAGACAGTATTACAGTTGATAAGGAGGATGTGCAGGATATTCTGGAGGGTCTGAAAATAGATAAATCCCCTGGTCCGGATGGGATTTATCCAAGGATTCTCTGGGAGGCAAGAGAAGTGATTGCAGAGCCTCTGGCTCTGATCTTCAGGTCGTCGTTGGCCTCTGGTATAGTACCAGAAGATTGGAGGTTAGCGAATGTTGTCCCATTGTTTAAGAAGGGGAACAGAGACTTCCCCGGGAATTATAGACCGGTGAGTCTCACTTCTGTTGTCGGCAAGATGTTGGAAAAAATTATAAGGGATAGGATTTATAGTTATTTGGAGAGTAATGAATTGATAGGTGATAGTCAGCATGGTTTTGTGGCAGGTAGGTCATGCCTTACTAACCTTATTGAGTTTTTTGAGAAAGTGACCAAGGAGGTGGATGGGGGCAAGGCAGTGGACGTGGTATATATGGATTTTAGTAAGGCGTTTGATAAGGTTCACCATGGTAGGCTTCTGCAGAAAATGCAGATGTATGGGATTGGGGGTGATCTAGGAAATTGGATCAGGAATTGGCTAGCGGATAGGAAACAGAGGGTGGTGGTTGATAGTAAATATTCATCATGGAGTGCGGTTACAAGTGGTGTACCTCAGGGATCTGTTTTGGGGCCACTGCTGTTTGTAATATTTATTAATGATCTGGATGAGGGTATAGTTGGGTGGATTAGCAAATTTGCTGATGACACCAAAGTCGGTGGTGTGGTAGACAGTGAGGAAGGGTGTCGTAGTTTGCAGGAAGACTTAGACAGGTTGCAAAGTTGGGCCGAGAGGTGGCGGATGGAGTTTAATGCGGAGAAGTGTGAGGTAATTCACTTTGGTAGGAATAACAGATGTGTTGAGTATAGGGCTAACGGGAGGACTTTGAATAGTGTGGAGGAGCAGAGGGATCTAGGTGTATGTGTGCATAGATCCCTGAAAGTTGGGAATCAAGTAGATAAGGTTGTTAAGAAGGCATATGGTGTCTTGGCGTTTATTGGTAGGGGGATTGAATTTAGGAGTCGTAGCGTTATGTTGCAACTGTACACAACTCTGGTGCGGCCGCACTTGGAGTACTGTGTGCAGTTCTGGTCCCCACATTACAGGAAGGATGTGGAGGCTTTGGAGAGGGTGCAGAGGAGGTTTACCAGGATGTTGCCTGGTATGGAGGGGAGATCCTATGAGGAGAGGCTGAGGGATTTGGGATTGTTTTCGCTGGAAAGGCGGCGGCTAAGAGGGGATCTTATTGAAACATATAAGATGATTAGAGGTTTAGATAGGGTGGATAGTGATAGCCTTTTTCCTCTGATGGAGAAATCCAGCACGAGGGGGCATGGCTTTAAATTGAGGGGGGATAGTTATAGAACCGATGTCAGGGGTAGGTTCTTTACCCAGAGGGTGGTGAGGGATTGGAATGCCCTGCCAGCATCAGTAGTAAATGCGCCTAGTTTGGGGGCGTTTAAGAGATCCGTAGATAGGTTCATGGACGAAAAGAAATTGGTTTAGGTTGGAGGGTCACAGTTTTTTTTTAACTGGTCGGTGCAACATCGTGGGCCGAAGGGCCTGTTCTGCGCTGTAATGTTCTATGTTCTATGTTCTATTTAGAGTGATCCTTGGGGATTGTGTCATTATTGAGAGTGATCCTTGGGGATTGTGTCACTATTTAGAGTGATCCTTGGGGATTGTGTCACTATTTAGAGTGTTCCTTGGGATTGAGTCACTATTTAGAGTGATCCTTGGGGATTGTGTCTCTATTGAGAGTGATCCTTGGGGTTGTGTCACTATTTAGAGTGATCCTTGTGGATTGTATCACTATTTAGAGTGATCCTTGGGGATTGTGTCACTATTTAGAGTGATCCTTGGGGATTGTGTCACCATTTAGAGTGATCCTTGGGGATTGTGTCACTATTTAGAGTGATCCTTGGGGATTGTGTCACTATTTAGAGTAATGCTTGGGGATTGTGTCTCTAGTGAGAGTGATCCTTGGGGATTGTGTCACTATTTAGAGTGATCCTTGGGGATTGTGTCACTATTTAGAGTGATCCTTGGGGATTGAGTCACAATTTACATTAATCCTTGGGAATTGTGTCACCATTTAGAGTGATCCTTGGGGATTGTGTCACTATTTAGAGTGATCCTTGGGGATTGTGTCACTATTTAGAGTGATCCTTGGGGATTGTGTAAATATTTAGAGTGATCCTTGGGGATTGTGTCACTATTTAGAGTGATCCTTGGGGTTTGTGTCACTATTTAGAGTGATCCTTTCGGATTGTGTAACTATTTAGAGTGATCCTTGGGGATTGTGTCACTATTTAGAGTTATCCTTGGGGATTGTGTCACTATTTAGAGTGATCCTTGGGGATTGTGTCACTCTTTAGAGTGATCCTTGGGGTTTGTGTCACTATTTAGAGTGATCCTTTGGGATTGTGTCACTATTTAGAGTGATCCTTTGGGTTTGTGTCACTATTTAGAGTGATCCTTGGGGATTGTGTCACTATTTAGAGTGATCCTTGGGGTTTGTGTCACTATTTCGAGTGATCCTTGTGGATTGTGTCATTATTTAGAGTGATCCTTGGGGATTGTGTAACTATTTAGAGTGATCCTTGGGGACTGTTTCAATATTGAGAGTGATCCTTGAGGATTGTGTCACTATTTAGAGTGATCCTTGGGGATTTTGTCATTATTTAGAATGATCCCTGGGGATTGTGTCACTATTTAGAATGATCCTTGGGGATTGTGTCACTATTTAGAGTGATCCTTGGGGATTGTGTCACTATTTAGAATGATCCTTGGTGATTGTGTCACTATTTAGAGTGATCCTTGGGGATTGTGACACTATTTAGAGTGGTCCTTGGGGATTGTGTCACTATTTAGTGCGATCCTTGGGGATTGTGTCATTATTTAGAGTGATCATTGGGGATTGTGACACTATTTAGAGTGGTCCTTGGGGATTTTGTCACTATTTAGTGTGATCCTTGGTGATTGTGTCACTATTTAGAGTGAACCTTGGGAATTGTGTCACTATTTAGAGTCATCCTTGTGGATTGTGTCACTATTGTGAGTGATCCTTGGGGATTGTGTCACTATTTAGAGTGATCCTTGGGGATTGTGTCACTATTTGGAATGATCCTTGGGGATTGTGTCACTATTTAGAGTGATCGTTGTGGATTGTGTCACTATTTAAAACGATCCTTGTGGATTGTGTCACGATTTCGAGTGATCCTTTGGGATTGTGTCACTATTTAGGGTGATCCTTGAGGATTGTGTCACTTGACGAACAATGCCGCCCCCCCCCCCCCCCACCTTTTATCCCTCTGCCTCTATCCCGCCTGAAACATTGGAACCCTGGAACATTGAGCTGCCAGTCCTGCCCCTCCTGTAGCCACGTTTCACTAATGGCTAAAATGTCATATTTCCACGTGTCTATCCACGCCTTCAGCTCATCTGCCTTCCCCACAATACTCCTGGCATCGAAATAGACACACCTCAAAATATTATTTCCACCACACTCTACTCTTCCATTTGTGATTTTGCTTGAACTAACCTGTCTTTTCACCCCTGCTCCACTATCTGCTCTGGCACTCTGGTTCCCATCCCCCTGCAAATCTAGTTTAAACGCTCCCCAATAACACTAGCAAATCTCCCTGCAAGTATATTGGTTCCCTTGTAGTTTAAGTGTAACCCGTCTCTCTTGTACAGGTCCCACCTGCCCCAGAAGAGGTCCCAATGATCCAAGAATTGGAAACCCTGCCCCCTGCACCAGTTCCTCAGCCACGTGTTCATCCGCCCAAGCATCCTACTCCTGCCCTCACTGGCAAGTGGCTCAGGTAGCAATCCTGAGATTACTACCCTCAGGGTCCTGATTTTTAACTTCCTTCCAAGCTCTTTGTACTCACTCTTTAGGACCTCCTCACTCTTCCTTCCCACGTCATTTGTACCGACGTGTACCACGACATCTGGCTGATCACCTTCCCACTTTAGAACGCTGTGCACGCGATCAGAGACATCCCTGACCTTGGCACCTGGGAGGCAACAAACCATGCGGGAGTCTCTGTCCCGACCACAGAACCTCCTGTCCGTACCTCTGACCATCGAGTCCCCTATCACTACTGCTCTCCTCTTCTTCATCCCACCCTTTTGCGCTGTAGAACCAGACTCAGTATCAGAGTTCCGGCTGTCGCAGCTTGTCCCAGGTAAAGCATCTCCCACAACAGTATCCAATTCAGTATACCTGTTGTGGAGGGGTCTGGCCACAGGGGAACCCTGCTCTGTCTGTCCTTTCACACTGCCATTTCCTCTCCTTCCAGTAACCCAATTTCCTGTGCTCTGCTGCTTAGGTGTAACTATCTCCCTAAAGCTACTGTCTATAAACTCCTCATTCTCCCGAATTAGATGGAGGTCATCAAGCTCCTTCTCCAGTTCCCGCTTTGCTAGCAGCTGCAGCTGAATGCATCTTTTGCAGGTGCTGTCGTCAGGGATACCGGAGGTCTCCCTGACCTCCCACATCCTGCAGGAGGAGCATTCCAACATCTTGACTGGCATTTTTTTTACTCTGGGGAAAAACAAGAATGCACCTTAAACCTCTGTCCTCTCGTACTTGCCGTCTCTACCCTCAGAAAGGGCATCTGACTCTCTACTCGATCCATGACACTCATAATCTTGTAAACCTCTATCAGGTCGCCCCTCAACCTCCGTTGTTCCAGTGAAAACAAACCGAGTTCATCCAATCTCTCCTCACAGCTAATACCATCCAGAGCAGCCAACATTCAGGTAAACCTCTTCTGTACCCTCTCCACAGCATCCACACCCTTCTGTGGTGTGGCAACCAGAATTCTACATCAATATTTTAAATGTGACCGAACTAAGTTTCTGTACAGCTGCAGCATGACCTGCCAATTTGTAAACTCAATGCCCCGACCGATGAAGGCGAGCTTGCCGTCTGCCTTCTTGACTACCTTATCCACCTGTGTTGCCACGTTCATTGATCGGGGGATATATACGCCCAGGTCTCTCTGCTGTCAATACTCCTCAATGGTTATTTCGTTAACTGTATAATTCCTACATGTATTAAACCTTCCAAATTGCATCACCTCACATTTATGTGGATGAAACTCCATCTGCCATTTTTCCGCCAATGTTTCCAACCAGTCTATATCCTGCTGTATCCTCTGACAATCCTCTTCACTCCTGCAACTCCACCAATTTCTGCGTCGTCTGCGAACTTACCAATCAGACCAGCTGCATTTTCCTCCAAATCATTTGCAATAAACAACGAAGAACAAAGGTCCCAGAACTGTGAAACACCGCTAGTCACAGCCTTCCAATCAGAAAAGCCACCACCTACTCTTACACCCTGCCTTCTATGGCCAAGACAATTCTGTATCCATCTTGCCAGCTCTCCTCCGATTCCGTGTGACTTCACCATTTTTTTGCCATTCCAGCATGAGGTATCTTGTCAAAGCCTTGACTGAAGTCCATGTCCACAACATCCACTGCCTTTGCCTTATCTATCATCTTCGTCACTTGCTCGAAAAACTCCATCAAGATCTTGTGGCTCGACCTTTCCTTCAGAAAGCCATCTTGCCCGTCGCTCATACGTCCACTTATTTCCAATTGGCAGTAAAACTGTCTCGAAGAATCCTCTCCAATAATTTCTCTACCACTGACATAATGGTCATCTGACTGTAATTACCTGGATTATCCTTGCTACCCTTCTTAAACAAAGGAACAACATTGGCTCTTCTCCAATTTTCTGGGACTTCCCCTGCAGCCAGTGAGGATACAGAGATTTCTCTCAAGGCCCCAGCCTCCTCCCTTGCCTCTCTCAGTATTCTGGGGTAGATCCTATCAGGCCCTGGGGACTTGTCTACCTGAATGTTTTCAAGACCTGCAATATTTCCTCCTTTTTGATCTCAACATGACTCCAACTACCGACACACCCTTTCCCAGACTCATCATCCACCAAGCCCTTTTCTTTGGTGAATACTGACGCAAAGTATTCATTTAACACCTCACCCATTTCGTCCGGCTCCACGTATGGATTTATATATATATATATATATTCTATAAACCTTGGGTTTTTCCTGAATCCTGCAGGCCAATGAGTTTTCATGATCCGTTTAATCCCTCCTGACTCCTTGCTTCAGTTTCTTTCTGCTTTCCTTGTATTCCACATTTGCTCCGTGTGTTTCCAGCCTCCTCACCTTGACAAATGCTTCCTTTTTCCCATTGACGAGGCTCAGAATGTCTCCCATTACGGAAAGTTCCCGAAACGTGCAATATTGATCCTTCATCTTTACAGGAATGTGTCGGTCCTCAATTCCTATCAACTGACACTTCAATGTCACTCACATGAACAAAGAACAAAGAACAGAACAGCACAGGAACAGGCCCTTCGGCCCTCCAAGCCTGCGCCGCTCATGTGCCCAACTAGACCATTCGGTTGCATCCCTCTATTCCCAGTCTGTTCATGTGGCTATCTAGATAAGTCTTAAATAATCCCAGTGTGTCTGCCTCAATCACCTTGCTTGGCAGTGCTTTCCAGGCCCCCACCACCCTCTGTGTAAAATACGTCCCCCTGACATCTGTGTTGAACCTTGCCCCCCTCACCTTGAACCCGTGACCCCTTGTGTTCGTCACCACCAACCTGGGAAAAAGCTTCCCACTGTTCACCCTATCAATGCCCTTCGTAATTTCATACACCTCTATTAGGTCGCCCCTCATCCTCTGTCTTTCCAGGGAGAACAACCCCAGTTTACCCAATCTCTCCTCATAGCTAAGACCCTCCATACCAGGCAACATCCGAGTACTCTCTGTACTCTCTCCAAAGCCTCCACGTCCTTCTGGTAGTGTGGCGACCAGAACTGGACGCAGTATTCCAAATGTGGCCGAACCAACGTTCTATACAGCTGCAACATCATATGCCAACTTTTACATTCTATGCCCCGTCCAATAAAGGCAAGCATGCGATATACCTTCTTGACCACCCTCTCCACCTGTGCTGCCACCTTTAAGGATCTGTGGACTTGTCCACCCAGGTCCCTCTGTGTGTCGAGACTCCTGATGGTTCTGCCATTTATTGTATAGCTCCCCTTTACATTCGATCTCCCGAAATGCCAGACGTTGATTTGCCCTCAAACATCTGCCCCCAATCTACATCCTTCAGTTCCTGCCAAACACTGTTGTAATTAGACTTCTTCCAATTTAGCATCTTCACTTGAGGACTACACTTATCTCTATCCATCAGTACCTTGAAGCTTACTGTTGTGGTCACTGTTCCTGATCTGCTCCCCTGCTGAACCCTCGACCACCTGGCTGGACTCATTCCCCAATAGCAGGTCCAGTATGGCCCCTTCTCTAGTTGGACTATCTACATACTGTTTGATGAAGCCCTCCTAGATGGTCCTTACAAACTCTGCCCCATTACCCCAGGACGAAGTGAGTCATGGTAATACAGGTGAAGTTAAAATCACCCATCACAACAACCCTGTTACTTTTACACCTTGCCGAAATCTGCCTCCATATCTGTTCCTCTATCTCCCGCAGGCCCTTGGGGGGCGTGTAGGAAACTCCCAACATTGTAATTACACTCTTCCTATTCCTGAGCTCTTCCCACATTGTTTCGCTGTCTGAGCACTCCGAGTTGTCCTCCTGCACTACAGCTGCGACATTCCCCTTAAGCTTTTTCCCAGGTCGGAGGTGACGATCACGAGGGGTCACGGGCTCAAGCTGAGAGGGGCGAAGTATGACTCAGACATCAGAGGGACGTTTTTTACACAGAGGGTGGTGGGGGCCTGGAATGCGCTGCCAAGTAGGGTGGTGGAGGCAGGCACGCTGACATCGTTTAAGACTTACCTGGATAGTCACATGAGCAGCCTGGGAATGGAGGGATACAAACGATTGGTCCAGTTGGACCAAGGAGCGGCACAGGCTTGGAGGTCCGAAGGGCCTGTTTCCTGTGCTGTACTGTTCTTTGTTCTAACCAGTAGTGCAACTCCACCACCCCTTTTACATGCCCCTCTGTCCAGCCTTAAGCATCTGTATCCGCGAATGTCAAATCGTCAATCCTGTCCTTCCCTTAACCAAGTCTCTGGAATGGCAACAACATCAAAGTTCCAAATAATAATCCAAGCTCTAAGTTCATCTGTCTCACCTGCAAAACTTTTCGCATTGAAGCAAATGCACTTCAGTCCACCAGGCCCTCTTTGATCAGCCACCATTCCCTGACAGGTACAGCATGGGGATCGGTATAGAGCAAAGCTCCCTCTACATTGCCCCCCATCAAATACTCCCAGGACAGCTACAGCATGAGGATAGATACAGAGTAAAGCTCCCTCTACACTGTCCCCATCAAACACTCCCAGGACAGGTACAGCACGGGGTTTGATGCAGAGTAAAGCTCCCTCTACACTGTCCCCATCAAGCACACCCTGGACAGGTACAGCACGGGGTTAGATACAGAGTAAGGCTCCCTCTACACTGTCCCCCATCAAACATTCTCAGGAGAGGTACAGCACGCGTTTAGGCACAAAGTAAAGCTCCATCCACACTGTCCCCATCAAACACTCCCAGGACAGGTACAGCACGGGGTTAGATACAGAGTAAGGCTCCCTCTACACTGTCCCCCATCAAACAATCTCAGGACAGGTGCAGCACGGGGTTAGGTACAGAGTAAAGCTCCATCTACACTGTCCCCATCAAACACTCCCAGGACAGATACAGCATGGGTTTAGGTACAGAATAAAGCTGCTTCTACACTGTCCCCCATCAAACACTCCCAGGACAGATACAGCACGGGGTTAGATGCAGAGTAAAGCTTCCTCTACATTGTCCCCATCAAACACTCCCAGGACAGATACAGCACAGGGTTAGATACAGAGTAAAGCTTCCTCTACACTGTCCCCCATCAAACACTCCCAGGACAGATACAGCACAGGGTTAGATGCAGAGTAAAGCTCCCTCTACCCTGTCCCCATCAAACACTCCCAGGACAGATACAGCACAGGGTTAGATACAGAGTAAAGCTCCCTCTACACTGTCCCCATCAAACACTCCCAGGACAGATACAGCACAGGGTTAGATGCAGAGTAAAGCTTCCTCTACATTGTCCCCATCAAACACTCCCAGGACAGATACAGCACAGGGTTAGATGCAGAGTAAAGCTTCCTCTACATTGTCCCCATCAAACACTCCCAGGACAGATACAGCACAGGGTTAGATGCAGAGTAAAGCTCCCTCTACACTGTCCCCATCAAACACTCCCAGGACAGATACAGCACAGGGTTAGATGCAGAGTAAAGCTCCCTCTATACTGTCCCCATCAAACACTCCCAGGACAGGTACAGCATGGGTTTAGGTACAGAATAAAGCTGCTTCTACACTGTCCCCCATCAAACACTCCCAGGACAGATACAGCACGGGGTTAGATACAGAGTAAAGCTCCCTCTACACTGTCCCCCATCAAACACTCCCAGGACAGATACAGCACGGGGTTAGATACAGAGTAAAGCTTCCTCTACATTGTCCCCATCAAACACTCCCAGGACAGATACAGCACAGGGTTAGATGCAGAGTAAAGCTCCATCTACACTGTCCCCATCAAACACTCCCAGGACAGGTACAGCACGGGGTTAGATACAGAGTAAAGCTCCCTCTACACTGTCCCCCATCAAACACTCCCAGGACAGATACAGCACGGGGTTAGATACAGAGTAAAGCTTCCTCTACACTGTCCCCTTCAAACACTCCCAGGACAGGTACAGCACGGGGTTAGATACAGAGTAAAGCTTCCTCTACACTGTCCCCTTCAAACACTCCCAGGACAGGTACAGCACGGGGTTAGATACAGAGTAAAGCTTCCTCTACACTGTCCCCTTCAAACACTCCCAGGACAGGTACAGCACGGGGTTAGATACAGAGTAAAGCTCCCTCTACACTGTCCCCCATTAAACACTCCCAGGACAGATACAGCACAGGGTTAGATACAGAGTAAAGCTTCCTCTACACTGTCCCCCATCAAACACTCCCAGGACAGATACAGCACAGGGTTAGATGCAGAGTAAAGCTCCCTCTACCCTGTCCCCATCAAACACCCCCAGGACAGATACAGCACAGGGTTAGATACAGAGTAAAGCTCCCTCTACACTGTCCCCATCAAACACTCCCAGGACAGATACAGCACAGGGTTAGATGCAGAGTAAAGCTTCCTCTACATTGTCCCCATCAAACACTCCCAGGACAGATACAGCACAGGGTTAGATGCAGAGTAAAGCTTCCTCTACATTGTCCCCATCAAACACTCCCAGGACAGATACAGCACAGGGTTAGATGCAGAGTAAAGCTCCCTCTACACTGTCCCCATCAAACACTCCCAGGACAGATACAGCACAGGGTTAGATGCAGAGTAAAGCTCCCTCTATACTGTCCCCATCAAACACTCCCAGGACAGGTACAGCATGGGTTTAGGTACAGAATAAAGCTGCTTCTACACTGTCCCCCATCAAACACTCCCAGGACAGATACAGCACGGGGTTAGATGCAGAGTAAAGCTCCCTCTACACTGTCCCCCATCAAACACTCCCAGGACAGATACAGCACGGGGTTAGATACAGAGTAAAGCTTCCTCTACATTGTCCCCATCAAACACTCCCAGGACAGATACAGCACAGGGTTAGATGCAGAGTAAAGCTCCATCTACACTGTCCCCATCAAACACTCCCAGGACAGGTACAGCACGGGGTTAGATACAGAGTAAAGCTCCCTCTACACTGTCCCCCATCAAACACTCCCAGGACAGATACAGCACGGGGTTAGATACAGAGTAAAGCTTCCTCGACACTGTCCCCTTCAAACACTCCCAGGACAGGTACAGCACGGGGCTAGATACAGAGTAAAGCTTCCTCTACACTGTCCCCTTCAAACACTCCCAGGACAGGTACAGCACGGGGTTAGATACAGAGTAAAGCTCCCTCTACACTGTCCCCCATTAAACACTCCCAGGACAGGTACAGCACGGGGTTAGATACAGAGTAAAGCTCCCTCTACACTGTCCCCCATCAAACACTCCCAGGACAGGTAAGGCACGGGGTTAGATACAGAGTAAAGCTTCCTCTACACTGTCCCCTTCAAACACTCCCAGGACAGGTACAGCACGGGGTTAGATACAGAGTAAAGCTCCCTCTACACTGTCCCCCATTAAACACTCCCAGGACAGGTGCAGCACGGGGTTAGATACAGAGTAAACCTCTCTCTGCACTGTCCCCATTAAACACTCCCAGGACAGGTACAGCACGGGGTTAGATACAGAGTAAAGCTCCCTCTACACTGTCCCCCATTAAACACTCCCAGGACAGGTGCAGCACGGGGTTAGATACAGAGTAAACCTCTCTCTACACTGTCCCCATCAAACACTCCCAGGACAGGTACAGCACGGGGTTAGATACAGAGTAAAGCTCCCTCTGCACTGTCCCCATCAAACATTCCCAGGACAGGTACAGCACGGGGTTAGATACAGAGTAAAGCTCCCTCTACACTGTCCCCATCAAACACTCCCAGGACAGGTACAGCACGGGGTTAGATGCAGAGTAAAGCTCCCTCTACACTGTCCCCATCAAACACTCCCAGGACAGATACAGCACGGGGTTAGATGCAGAGTAAAGCTTCCTCTACATTGTCCCCCATCAAACACACCCAGGACAGATACAGCACGGGGTTAGATACAGAGTAAAGCTTCCTCTACACTGTCCCCATCAAATGCTTTTGGCAATTTCCCTTCATAATCTTTGCCTGCAGCACAGTCTGAGCGTGAGTCTGTGGCTGTGAGTGTGATTGTGTGCCTATCTTGTGCTGTGTGGGTGATTTCAGAATCTAACAGAAGCTTCCCTTCCTTGCCTTCTCCTGTCCTATATTCTCCTTGACATCCAAAGCGCACCTCATGTTGAAAGCTCGAATCATTTATACAGACTGTATTCCTGTTTTTGTCAGTGAGGAAATTGCAGAACCACAGACCAATAGCAGGTGCATTCAGACAGTACAAAGCCCAATGGAGTTTATTTTGGAATGCTACAATATTGTTCCACTCAGTACACTGCGTGCCTTAATGCTGCAGAAAGATTTTACCATATCTATTCTGATCACATTGGCAACATTTCACTGGGTCAATGTTCCCAACAATTTCTAAATCTTTCCACACAGCAATCTCTCAGTTTCAGCATGTGTTTCCTTGTTTGTTTCTCCCTGGTTTGTGTGGATTCTCTGATAGATTCCTCGTCCTTATCCTCCCCATGTGCAGTTGTCCACACCCCATGTCCCTGTCCTGCTCCCAAACGCGGCATCCCATTGCAATAAGGCAGGTGATACAGGAGCGTTTCAGTGAGTGCAGAAGGTGAGTTCTGATTCTGACCCAGCTGTGTGGGTTTGCTGGGTTAACCCCACCATCCAGTGACAGTTTAATCAGGGCATTTATTGTTAGAAATCTAAGTGTTAATCAGTCACTCTTTGTGTCTCTGCCTACATGTTTGCATGCCTGTGTCTGTGTGTGCCTCTCTGTGTCTGAGTGTTTTCTTTGTGTTCATGTTTTAATAAGTGCCAATTTGCCGTAATGTTCCAGCTTAATATACTTGTTTCTGAATCTCAAACAGCCTGCTGTCCATTGCAAATCCACAATAATGTTTAAATTGGTGAATATCTCCCCGTCTCTCTGTGACTCTCTCTGTTCCTCACTTGCTCAATTTGTCCATCTCCGTCCCAGCGAGAAGCATGAAATACTGCAGAATTCTCACCCACTCTCTGAGTCTCTCTCAATCTCTCCCTCTCTCTTTCTCTCTCTCTCTAAATCTCTCAAACTCTCTCTGTCACACACACTGTTGGTTGTGTTCCTCGATTACAGAAATTCTGAAAGCCATGCAAACCAGTAAAATACTTGCAGCGAGTCCCCACAACATGAGGGAGTGGAGAGAGAAAAGGGATGTGTTACCAATCTCACTGTGGACTGTATATCGATTGTGACTGTCTTCAAAACTGCCCATAAGGCTGTTAACACTTCATTGATTCAGATTAAATTAAAACTGACCTGTATTCTCCCCAGTTGCGTTCTGTTAACTCCCCTGGATTCCACAAACACCTGTCTCCACAACTGTCAATCCCTCTCCCCAGCTCTCCCTCTCTCCCTCCCTCATCCCTTGGGAAATAAGGAAAAGCAGGTGACAGAAGTGTTAGTGAGGGATCACTTTGGGACCAGTGACCATAATTCCATTAGTTTTAAGATAGCTATGGGGAATGAAAGGTCTGGCCCAAAGTTTAAAATTCTAAATTGGGGCAAGGCCAATTTTGATGGTATCAGGCAGGAACTTTCAAAAGTGAATTGGGGGAGTCTGTGGGACGGCAAAGGGATGCCTGATAAGTGGCAGGCTTTCAAAAGTGTTTTAACCAGGGTTCAGGGTAAGCACATTCCACTTGGAGTGAAGGGCAAGGCTGGTAGAAGTAGGGAACCCTGGATGACTGGGGTTCTTGAGGTCCTGGTCAAGAAGAAGAAGGAGACCATGACATGCATAGGCAGCTTGATCGAGTGAATCCCTTGAAGAGAATAGGGGTTTAGGAGTAGAGTTGAGAGAAATCAGGGGGGCAAAAAGGGTACACAAGATTGTTTTGGCAGACAAGTCAAAGGAGAATCCAAAGAGCTTCTACAAATACATAAAGACCAAAAGAGTAACTAGGGAGAGAGTTGTGTCTCACTAAGGTCAACAGGGTCATCTATGTCCGGATCCACAAGAGTTGGGGAGATCCTAAATGAATATTCCTCATCATTATTCACTGTTGAGAAAAGTATGGATGTGAGGGAGCTTGGGGAAATAAATAGTGATGTCTTGAGGAATGTACCTATAACGGAGAAGGAGGTGCTGGAAGTCTTAAAGCACATCAAGGTCGATAAATTCCCTGATGAGGTATATCCCAGGACGTTGTGGGAGGCTAGGGAGGAAATTGCGGTTCCCCGAGCAGAGACATTTGAATCATTGATAATCACATGTGAGATGCCTGAAGATTGGAGGGTGGCAAATGTTGTGCCTTTGTTTAAAAAGGGCTGCAGGGAAAAGCCTGGGTGCTACAGGCCGGTGAGCCTCACATCTGTGGTGGGTCAGTTTTTGGAAGGTATTTTGAGAGACAGGATCTATAGGCATTTAGAGACGCATGGACTGATTAGGAACAGTCAGCATGGCTTTGTGAGTGGAAAATCATGTCTCATAAATTTGATTGAGTTTTTTGAAAGGGTAACCAAGGAGGTAGATGAGGGCAGTACAGTTGATGTTGTCTACATGGACTTTAGCAAGGCCTTTGACAAGGTACCTCATGGTAAGTTGTTGAGTAATGTTAAATCTCACGGGATCCAGTCTGAGGTAGCTGAATGGAAACAAAATTGGCTTGCTGACAGAAGACAGAGGGTGGCTGTAAAGGTTTGGTTTTCACACTGGAGGCCTGTGACCAGCGGAGTGCCTCGGGGATTGGTGCTGGGTCCACTGTTATTTGTCATTTATATTAACGATTTAGATGAGAAGATAGGGAGGCATGGTTAGTAAGTTTGCAGATGACACCAAGATTGGTGGCATAGTGGACAGTGAAGAAGGTTACCTCGAAATGCAACGGGATCTTGGTCAATTGGGCCAGTGAGCTGACAAATCGCAGATGGAGTTGAATTTAGATCAATGTAAGGTGATGCATTTTGGTAGATTGTACCAGGGCAGGACTTATTCAGTGAATGGCAGAGCGTTGGATAGAGTGACAGAACAAAGAGATCTCGGGGTTTAAAAAGAAGGGCGGCATGGACAAGTTGGTCCGAAAGGCCTGGTTCCATGCTGTAAACCTCTTCAACTCTGTGACTCTCCCTTAGTCGCCCCGACTGTCCCAGCCTTGCCCTTTTTCTTCCCACCCTCGCCCCCTCTCTCCCTCCCTCGCGCCCTCTCTCCCTCCCTGGCCCCCTCCCTCTCTCCCTCATCCCCTCTCTCCCACTAAGAGGTGATGTGTTTGGATCTGCTGCAGGGTCTGAATTTTCTGAGAAGTCCCATTGTTGTTGAGCTGCAGTAGATTGAGGGATGGAATATTATTTTGGAAATTAAGTAGTTCCAGATTTTTGATTCATGGAATTTTGCAATTTATGCTCATCCATTTTAATCGTTTTCATGAATAGAAATACTTCCGTAAGGAACTCAAGGGCACACTGATCAATGAAACTATTGGGTTGAGTGAAATCTTGTACATTGTGAGTGAAATCTCCATCTCATGGAGCTGCCTCCATCTTTGATTTTGGAAGAGTTTAAAAACAGGAGAAGTTTGATTTAGTTTTAGTTTTTCATGTTTCTTTGTCAGTGAATGATGTGAAATGTCTCGATAGCTCTGTCTTCTATTGAAAAGGAACAAGCGTCAGCTAATTCCTGACATTTAAACAACACAAAAACCCAGCAGAATTCTCTGCTTTTTCCAAAAACAATTGTAAGTTGTCCACATTTGTATGAATCTAGAAATGAACTCCACTGATTTTCTTTCCTGATTGATATGGTTCCTTTGAAGCTGTGTTGCTGCCTCAAACTTTCTGTCAATTTGATCCCTGAATCCTTAAACTCCTGGAAATAATGCAGACACTTTTGATTTCTATATGGTTCGGAAACATAATGTTCTGATGACTGAGTTTCATGGAATTTATTTCCAATTCGAATATCCAATTTACATGCTTATAATTTATTATTGTTGTGTTATTGTATTTAGTTGCATTCTTCCACGATGGTTATTCTCATTCTCAATTTGGATTATTTCATAAATATTGAAGTTATAATTGTGTTTCCTGATCCCATATTGTTGATGTAAATAGTGAAAGACATTGATCCCAGCGCTGATCCTTGTGGAAAACCACTTCTCACCTTCCAGTGTTGTCCAAACCTGTGTGTTTTACCCTCTGTCGCGAATAAAGACATAAAGTCGACTTTAAATACTTAAACACAATGTCCTTTATTCTATAGCTACTTAAACAACAGCAAATACTTGCAATACATAAACCAAATTCTCATTATCTGTTACTTAACCTAACTTAAGGTTGATTTCCACTTGGAATTAAAACCTGGTCAGGATTTTGTTGTTAAATAGAATCAGTCACTTGTTCTCTGCTCCTTCCAGATGTTGTCTCTCCTTGTGAGCTTGGTTCCTGGGTTCTTCACACTGCCTTTCTGAACAGGCTATTTGTGTTAGCAGAGTTCAAATTCCAAACGTTCCTTGGTAACCAGCCCATTCATTAATCTGAACCCCAATTGCATCGTTCGATTAGGCCAATCATATCCAACCAGAATAGCATCATTGGTCACTTGAGGCCTCATCATCTCAGTGCATATTGTTTGCATTCCAATGGTCATATGAGGAAGAGTGTCTCCCAGAAGTCTGTACAGACCTCATCCCTGTTGGACTTTAACCTGGTGTTGTTAAACGTCTTACTGTGTTTACCCCAGTCCAACGCCGGCATCTCCACATCAGACCTCATCCCTGCCAGGGACAAGCTGTTGAATGTGACACCTCCTGTCCTTTGTCAAATTCCAGGCCGCTGACCACAAGGAAATTCAACATAGTGAAAAAAACAACTTTAACCAAGAAGCCAGGTTTGTTGGATTGAAGATCTTTCAGGATATTAAAAGTTAAAACTCCATTCAGCCACAGCAGCAATCAGAGTAAATCCCATTAACTCCGATTCACTGTGTTCTGTCTTTGGAGCCAACTTGTTGTCCACTCTGGTGCTTGTCCTCTTACTCCACTTGCTCTGAGATTACTCACCACTCTGTTAAGTGTTAACTTACTTCAGAAATTTAGAAACTCAAGGTGTCTGACATGAATCATATTAATCTCATCGATTATTCCAGATTATTACTCAAATAATTCAACTAAATCTGTCAAGAATGATCTTAGAACATAGAACTCATCCACTACTCCACCAATCTTGGTGTCATCAGCAAATTTACTGATCCACCCTTCAGCCCCCTCCTCCAAGTCAGTTATAAAAATTACAAATAGCAGAGGACCAAGCACTGATCCCTGTGGCACTCCGCTGGTCACCGGTTTCCAGTCCGAAAATTTTCCAACCACCACCACCCTCTGTCTTCTGTGAGATAGCCAGTTACCTATCCAATCGGCCAAACTTCCCTCTATCCCACACATCCTTACTTTCTTCATCAGCCGACCGTGGAGGACTTTATCAAAAGCCTTACTCAAATCCATGGATATGACATCAACTGCACTACCTTCATCAACACACTTAGTTACCTCCTCAAAAAATTCTATCAAATTTGTGAGGCAAGACTTGCCCTTCACAAATCCATGCTGACTATCCCGGATTAAGCTGCATCTTTCTAAATGGTCGTAAATCCTATCCCTAAGGACCTTTTCCATCAACTTACCGACCACCAAAGTAAGACTAACCGGTCTATAATTACCAGGGTCATTTCTATTCCCTTTCTAAAAAAGAGGAACAACATTCGCCATTCTCCAGTCCTCTGGCACCACCCCCGTGGACAGTGAGGACCCAAAGATCAATGCCAAGGGCTCTGCTATCTCATCCCTTGCCTCCCAAAGAATCCTAGGATATATTTCATCAGGCCCAGGGGACTTATCAACTTTCAGTTTATTCAAAATTGCTAGTACATCTTCCCTCCAAACATCTACTTCCTCCAGCCTATCAGCCTGTGACACCCTCTCTTCCTCAAAAACATGGCCCCTCTCCTTGGTGAACATCGAAGAAAAGTATTCATTCATCACCTCTCCTATCTCTTCTGACTCCATGCACAAATTCCCACGACCGTCCTTGACCGGCCCCAACCTCACCCTGGTCATTCTTTTATTCCTCACATAAGAGTAAAAAGCCTTGGGGTTTTCCTTGATCCGACCCACCACGGACTTCTCATGCCCCCTCCTAGCTCTCCTAAGCCCCTTTTTCAGCTCATTTCTTGCTAACTTGTAACCCTCCATCGAGCCAACTGAACCTTGTTTTCTCAACCTAACATACGCTTCCTTCTTCCTCTTGACAAGACATTCCACCTCTTCTGTGAACCATGGTTCCCTCACTCGGCCATTTCCTCTCTGCCTGGCAGGGACATACCTATCAAGGACACGCAGTATTTGTTCCTTGAAAAAGTTCCACTTATCATTAGTGCCTTTGCCTGACAATTTTTGTTCCCATCCTATGCTTCCTAATTCCCGCCTGATTGGATCATAATTACCTCTCCCCCAATTGTAAACAATGCCCTTCCGTACGGCCCTCACCATCTCCATTGCAATAACAAAAGACACGGAATTGTGGTCACGATATCCAAAGTGCTCTCCCACAACCAAACCAACACTTGTCCCGGTTCATTTCCCAGTACCAAATCCAATGTGGCCCCACCGCTTGTCGGCCTATCCACATATTGTGTCAGGAACCCCTCCTGCACACACTGCACAAAAACTGCCCCATCCAAACTATTCGACCTATAAAGGTTCCAATCAATATTTGGAAGGTTAAAGTCCCCCATGACAACTACCCTGTGACCCCCACTCCTATCCATAATCTGCTTCGCAATTTCTTGCTCCACATCTCTATTACTATTTGGGGGCCTATAGTAAACTCCTAACAACGTGACCGCTCCTTTCCTATTCCTAACCTCAGCCCATATTACCTTTGTAGGCAGATCCCCTTCAAAATGCCTTTCTGCAGCCGTTACACTCTCCTTGATTAACAGTGCCACTCCTCCACCTCTTTTACCAGCTACCCTACACTTACTGAAACATCTATACCCCGGAACTTCCAACAACCATTCCTGTCCTTGTTCTACCCATGTCTCCGTAATGGCCACAACATCGTAGTCCCAAGTACCAATCCACGCCCCAAGTTCACCTACCTTATTTCGGATGCTCCTTGCATTGAAGTAGACACACTTCAACCCACCTTCTTGTCTGCTGGGACCCACCTTTGACCATGATACCCTTCCCAGTACCTCACTGCACTGTGTTAAAGTGGATTGGGGACTGGCTATCCGACAGGAAGCAAAGAGTCGGAATAAATGGGTGTTTTTCCGGTTGGAGGAAGGTAACTAGTGGCGTGCCGCAGGGATCGGTACTCGGGCCGCAACTGTTTACCATTTATATAGATGATCTGGAGGAGGGGACGGAGTGTAGGGTAACGAAGTTTGCAGACGACACAAAGATAAGTGGAAAAGTGAATCGTGTGGAGGACGGAGAAGATCTGCAGAGAGATTTGGACAGGCTGAGTGAGTGGGCGAGGATATGGCAAATGGAGTATAACGTTGATAAATGCGAGGTTATACACTTTGGAGGAAATAATAACAAATGGGATTACTATCTCAATGGAAACAAATTAAAACATGCTACCGTGCAAAGGGACCTGGGGGTCCTTGTGCATGAGACGCAAAAGCCCAGTCTGCAGGTACAACAGGTGATCAAGAAGGCAAATGGGATGTTGGCCTATATTGCGAGGGGGATAGAATATAAAAGCAGGGATGTCTTGATGCACCTGTACAGGGCATTGGTGAGGCCGCAGCTGGAATACTGTGTGCAGTATTGGTCCCCTTATATGAGGAAGGATATATTGGCATTGGAGGGAGTGCAGAGAAGGTTCACCAGGTTGATACCGGAGATGAGGGGTTTGGATTATGAGGAGAGGCTGAGGAGATTGGGTTTGTACTCGTTGGAGTTTAGAAGGATGAGGGGGGATCTTATGGAGACTTATAAGATAATGCGGGGGCTGGATAGGGTGGAGGCGGAGAGATTCTTTCCACTTAGTAAGGAAGTTAAAACTAGAGGACACAGCCTCAAAATAAAGGGGGGTCGGTTTAAGACAGAGTTGAGGAGGAACTTCTTCTCCCAGAGGGTGGTGAATCTCTGGAATTCTCTGCCCACTGAGGTGGTGGAGGCTACCTCGCTGAATATGTTTAAAGCGCGGATGGATGGATTCCTGATCGGTAAGGGAATTAAGGGTTATGGGGATCAGGCGGGTAAGTGGTACTGATCCACGTCAGATCAGCCATGATCTTATTGAATGGCGGGGCAGGCTCGAGGGGCTAGATGGCCTACTCCTGCTCCTATTTCTTATGTTCTTATGCACTCACTGACCTCTGGACTACAACTCCTTTTCCCATCCCCCTGAAAAATTAGTTTAAACCCCCCCCCCGAAGAGCCGTAGCAAATGTCCCTCCCAGGATATTGGTCCCCCTCTGGTTCAGGTGCACCCCGTCCTGTTGGTACAGGTCCCACCTTCCCCAGAAAGTGTTCCAATTATCCACATAGCTGAAACCCTCCCTCCTACACCACCCTGCATCCATGTGTTTAACTACACTCTCTCCCTGTTCCTCAACTCGCTATCCCGTGGCACCGGCAACATACCAGAGATGACAACCTGTTTTGTCCTGGCTCTCAGCTTCCACCCAAGCTCCCTGAATTCCTGTTTTAAGTCCCCGTCCCCTCTCTTACCGATGTCTTTGGTGTCGACGTGCACCACGACTTGTGACTGTTCCCCCTCCCCCTTTGGAATCCTGAAGACACGGTCGGAGATGTCACGGACCCTGGCATCCGGGAGGCAACATACCATCCGTGAGTCACTCTTGTTGCCACAGAACCTCCTATCTATCCCTCGAACAAACGAGGCCCCAATAACTATAGCTCTACCGCTCTCCCCCTTTCCCTTCTGAGCCACAGGGACGGACTCAGCGCTGGCGATCTGGTCACTGCGGCTCACCACTGGTAGGTCGCCCCCCTCACCTGTATCCAAAGTGGAATACTTGTTGCTAAGGGGAACGACCACAGGGGATCCCCGCACCGACTGCTTCCTCCCAGCGCCTCTCACTGTCACCCATCTATTTTCATTCCCTGGAGCAACTATATCCCTGAAGCTTGTGTCTATGGCCCTCTCTGCCTCCCTGATGACCCTAAGCTCATCCAACTCCAGCTCCCTAACGCGGTCTTGGAGGAGCTGCAGATGGGTGCACCTCCCACAGGTGTAATCAGCAGGGACACTGACGGTGTCCCTCACCTCAAACATTCTGCAGGAGGAACATTGCACTGCCTTCACTTCCATCCCCTCCATATAACTTACTGCTACAAAGAAAAAGAATTGCTCCAATGGAACACTGAACCCTTTTTCCCCTTCCTCAGAGTGCACTGGGAAAGAACAAGGATTCAAAATTGAAGGGTAACAGAATGAATTTTAACCTGTCCTGTGTCGCCCGCTTCCGCCTAAGCCCTGCGAGCCAAAGCCCTTCCAGCTCTCACTCTGCTTCCCACTCAGTCCACTGCCCGCTCCCGACGCTGCCCGCTGTAGAGTGCGGCCGGCTTTTTATGTTCCAGTCGAACAAAGAGGTCGAACCCCCCCAGGGAACGGACTTTTATACGAAGAACTCAACCTCCCAGTGAATATGTGCTGAGCTCTCTTTATCACAGCCTGTGTTACTTGATTTGTTTGACTCTTTTGGAGTTGGTTCAATTCTTCATGTTCAGACTGTTGATGTTGAGACTGGACCATTGATCTTTGGAATGTTGTTTCTTTCCTGATTTAAACACAATAATAACACAAACCATCTCCTGCTTTCCAATCCTGTGGTTAACTTCTGATGCTGTGATGGTTAAGAAGGCAGACATGACAGTTGTCTTTATTAGCCGAGTTGTAGGAGATAGGAGCAGGCAGGTTGTGATGGAGCTGTATAAAACCCTCATTGAGCCTCAGCTGGAGGACAGTGAGGAGTTCCAGTGGCCTCACTAGAAGAAGGATGTGATTTCCCAGTGAGGGACGGAAGAGGGATTCACCGGGATGTTTCCTGGGCTGGAGTGTTTCTGCAGTGAAGACAGGATGGTGAGGCTGGGGTTGTTTTCTTCAGAACAGTGAACGCGGAGCGTGGACCTCATTGTGGTTACAAAATAATGAGGGACAAAGATAGGAGAGTTAAGAAGAAACTTTTTCCTCTTAGCAGAGAGGTCAATATCCAGGAGCAGTGGATTTAGGGTGGATTTGAGGGGAACATTAACGTTCCATAGTCATGTCAGAAATCCTGCTGGCCATCCTGCACAGCAGGATCCCACAGACACGCCAATCGCAACGTGTTAGCAGCCAGATAGAAAACAAAAGAGTAGATGTGAATTGATGAAAGGATAAAACACAACAGCACGGATTCACCCCCAGTTACAGAGTCGCTGTTTATACATCCAACCTATGGGAGGATGTGATTGAGGTTCCTTATCCAAATTCAAGAAAGGCATTGATTCAGAAGGGAAAATAATCAGAGTATGAAAATAAACTGGTGTGGAAGGTTAAAATGGGCAGGATGGAGAGATGCTTCAGCGTGATTTGGATAGGGTGTGTCTGTGGGCATCTGCATGGAAGATGCAGTATAATGTGACTCAGTGTGAGGTGATCCACTTTGGCAGCAATAATAAGAACACAGGTTATTACTTGAACGGATGTAAATTGAGAGCTGGATACTCAGCGAGACCTTGGTGTCCTCATGCATCAGTCACTGAAAGTAAGCAAGCAGGCACAGCTGGCAGTAACAAAGGCAAATGGGATGTTGGCCTTCACAGCGAGAGGATTTGAGGAGAGAAATAGGGATGTTTTGCTGCATTTGTCGAGGGCATTGGAGTTTTATAGAACATAGAACAGTACAGCCCAGAACAGGCCCTTCGGCCCACGATGTTGTGCCGAGCTTTATGTGAAACCAAGATCAAGCTATCCCACTCCCTATCATCCTGGTGTGCTCCATGTGCCTATCCAATAACCGCTTAAATGTTCCTAAAGTGTCTGACTCCACTATCACTGCAGGCAGTCCATTCCACACCCCAACCACTCTCTGCGTAAAGAACCTATCTCTGATATCCTTCCTATATCTCCCACCACGAACCCTATAGTTATGCCCCCTTGTAATAGCTCCATCCACTCGAGGAAATAGTCTTTGAACGTTCACCCTATCTATCCCCTTCATCATTTTATAAACCTCTATTAAGTCTCCCCTGAGCCTCCGCCGCTCCAGAGAGAATAGCCCTCGCTCCCTCACCCTTTCCTCATAAGACCTACCCTCCAAACCAGGCAGCATCCTGGTAAATCTCCTCTGCACTCGTTCCAGCGCTTCCACATCCTTTTATAGTGAGGTGACCAGAACTGCACACAATATTCCAAATGTGGTCTCACCGAGGTCCTGTACAGTTGCAGCATAACCCCACGGCTCTTAAACTCCAACCCCCTGTTAATAAAAGCTAACACACTATAGGCCTTCTTCACGGCTCAATTCAATTGAGTGGCAACGTTTAGAGATCTGTGGATATGGACCGCAAGATCTCTCTGTTCCTCTACAATCTTCAGAACCCTACCATCCTCAAGGATGACTCTAAATAGTGACACAATCCCCAAGGATCTCTCTAAATAGTGACACAATCCCCAAGGATCACTCTAAATAGTGACACAATCCCCAAGGATCACTCTAAATAATGACACAATCCCCAAGGATCACTCTAAATAGTGACACAATCCCCAAGGATCACTCTAAATACTGACACAATCCCCAAGGGTCACTCCAAATAGTGACACAATCCCCAAGGGTCACTCCAAATAGTGACACAATCCCTAAGGATCACTCTAAATAGTGACACAATCCACAAGGATGACACTAAATAGTGATACAATCCCCAAGGATCACGCTAAATAGTGACACAATCCCCAAGGATCACTATAAATAGTGACAAAGGCCAAAGGATCTCTCTAAATAGTGACACAATCCCCAAGGATCACTCTAAATCGTGACACAATCCCCAAGGATCACTCTAAATAGTTACACAATCCCCAAGAATCACTCTAAATAGTGACACAATCCCCAAGGATCACTCTAAATACTGACACAATCCCCAAGGGTCACTCCAAATAGTGACACAATCCCCAAGGGTCACTCCAAATAGTGACACAATCCCTAAGGATCACTCTAAATAGTGACACAATCCACAAGGATGACACTAAATAGTGATACAATCCCCAAGGATCACGCTAAATAGTGACACAATCCCCAAGGATCACTATAAATAGTGACAAAGGCCAAAGGATCTCTCTAAATAGTGACACAATCCCCAAGGATCACTCTAAATCGTGACACAATCCCCAAGGATCACTCTAACTAGTTACACAATCCCCAAGAATCACTCTAAATAGTGACACAATCCCCAAGGATCACTCTAAATAGTGACACAGACCCCAAGGATCACTCTAAATAGTGACACAATCCCCAAGGATCACTCTAAATAGTGACACAATCCCCAAGGATCACTCTAAATAGTGAAAGAATAGCCAAGGATCACACAAACAAGTGACACAATACCCAAGGAACACTCGAAATAGTGACACAATCCTCAAGGATCACACTAAATAATGACACAATCCCCAGGGATCACTCTAAATACTGACACAATCCCCAAGGATCTCTCTAAATAGTGACACAATCCCCAAGGATCACTCTAAATAGTGACACAATCCCCAAGGATCTTCTCTAAATAGTGACACAATCCCCAAGGATCACTCCAAATAGTGACACAATCCCCAAGGACCACTCAAAATAGTGACACAATCCCCAAGGATCACTCAAAATAGTGACACAATCCCCAAGGATCACTCTAAATAGTGACACAATCCCAAAGGATCACTCAAAATAGCGACACAATCCACAAGGATCACTCCAAATAGTGACACAATCTCCAAGGATCACCCTAAATATTGACACAATGCCCGAGGATCACTCTAAATCATGACAGAATCCTCGAGGATCATTCAAAATAGTGACACAATGCCCAAGGATCACTCCAAATAGTGACACAATCCTCAAGGGTCACACTAAATACTGACACAATCCCCAAGGATCTCCCTAAACAGTGACACAATCCCCAAGGATAAGTCCAAATAGTGGCACAATCCCCAAGGATCACTCTAAATATTAACAAAATCCCCAAGGATCTCTCTAAATAGTGACACAATTCCCAAGGATCACTCTAAATAGTTACACAATCCCCAACGATAACACTAAATGGTGAGACAATCCCCAAGGATCACACTAAAAAGTGACACAGTTCCCAAGGATCACATTAAATAGTGACACAATCCCCAAGGATCACTACAAATAGTGACACAATCCCCGAGGATCACTCTCAATAGTGACACAATCCCCAAGGATCACTCTAATTAGTGACACAATCCGCAAGGATCACTCAAAATAGTGACACAATCCCCAAGGATCACTCTAAATAGTGACACAATCCCCAAGGATCTTCTCTAAATAGTGACACAATCCCCAAGGATCACTACAAATAGTGACACAATCCCCAAGGATCACTCAAAATAGTGACACATTCCCCAAGGATCACTCAAAATAGTGACACATTCCCCAAGGATCACTCAAAATAGTGACACAATCCCCAAGGCCACTCTTAATAGTGACTCAATGCACAAGGATCACTCTAAATAGTGACACAATCCCCAAGGATCACTCTAAATAGTGACACAATCCCCAAGGATCACTCAAAATAGTGACACAATCCCCAAGGATCACTCCAAATAGTGACACAATCTCCAAGGATCACCCTAAATATTGACACAATGCCAAGGATCACTCTAAATCATGACAGGATCCTCGAGGATCATTCAAAATAGTGACATAATGCCCAAGGATCACTCCAAATAGTGACACTATCCCCAAGGGTCACACTAAATACTGACACAATCCCCAAGGATCTCCCTAAACAGTGACACAATCCAGAAGGATAACTCCAAATAGTGGCACAATCCCCAAGGATCACTCTAAGTATTGACACAATCCCCAAGGATCACTCTAAATAGTGACACAATCCCCAAGGATCACTCTAAATAGTTACCCAATCCCCATGGAACACTCTAAATAGTGACACAATCCCCAAGGATCTCTCAAAATACTGTCACAATCCCCCCGGATCACTCTTATTAGTGACACAATCCCCAAGATTTCTCTAAATAGTGACACAATCCCCAAGGATCACTCTAAATAGTGACACAATCCCCAAGGATCACTCTAAATAGTTACACAATCCCCAAGGATCACTCTAAATGGTGAGACATTCCCCAAGGATCACTCTAAATAGTGACACAGACCCCAAGGATCACTCTAAATATTGACACAATCCCCAAGGATCACTCTAAATAGTGACAAAATTCCCAAGGATCACTCTAAATAGAGACACAATCCCCAAGGATCACCAAAAAAAGTGACACAATACCCAAGGAACACTCGAAATAGTGAGACAATCCTCAAGGATCACTCGAAATAATGACACAATCCCCAGGGATCACTCTAAATAGGGACACAATCCCCAAGGATCACTCTAAATACTGACACAATCCCCAAGGATCTCTCGAAATAGTGACACAATCCCCAAGGATCACTCTAAATAGTGACACAATCCCCAAGGTCACTCTTAATAGTGACTCAATGCACACGGATCACTCGAAATAGAGACACAATCCCCAAGGATCACTCTAAATAGTGACACAATCCCCAAGGATCACTCCAAATAGTGACACAATCCCCAAGGATCACCCTAAGTATCGACACAATGCCCAATGATCACTCTACATAGTGACACAGTCCCCAAGGATAACTCCAAATAGTGACACAATCCCCAAGGATCACTCTAAATAGTGACTCAATCCACAAGAATCCCTCTAAATAGTGATACAATCCCCAAGGATCACTCAAAATAGTGACACAATCCCCAAGGTCACCCTAAATAATGTCGCAATGCCCAAGGATCACTCTAAATAGTGACACAATCCCCATGGATCACTCTAAATAGTGACACAATCCCCAAGGATCACTCTAAATAGTTACACAATCCCCAAGGATCTCTCTAAATAGTGACACAATCCCCAAGGATCACTCTAAATAGTGACACAATCCCCAAGGATCACTCTAAACAGTGACACAATACCCAAGGATCACTCTAAATAGTGACACAATCCCCATGGATCACTCTAAATAGTGACGCAGTCCCCAAGGATCTCTCTAAATAGTGACACAATCCCTAAGGATCACTCTAAATAGTGACACAATCCCCAAGGATCACTCGAAATAGTGACACAATCCCCAAGAATCACTCTAAATACTGACAAAATCCCCAAGAATCTCTCTAAATACTGACACAATCCCCAAGAATCACTCTAAATAGTGACACAATCCCCATGGATCACTCGAAATAGTGACACAATCCCCACGGATCACTCTAAATAGTGACACAATCCCCAAGGATCACTCTAAACAGTGACACAATCCCCATGGATCTCTCAAAATACTGACACAATCCCCAAGGATCACTCTAAATAGTGACACAATCCCCAAGGATCTCTCTAAATAGTGACACAATCCCCTAGGATCACTCTAAATAGTGACACAATCCCCAAGGATCTCTCTAAATAGTGACACAATCCACAAGGATCTCTCTAAATAGTTACACAATCCCCAAGGATCACTCTAAATAGTGAGACAATCCCCAAGGATCACTCTAAATAGTGACACAATCCCCAAGGGTCACTCCAAATAGTGACAATCCCCAAGGATCACTCTAAATAGTGACACAATCCCCAAGGACCACTATAGATAGTGACACAATCCCCAAGGATCACTCTAAATCGTGACACAATCTCCAAGGATCACTCTAAATAGTTACACAATCCCCAAGGATCACTCTAAATAGTTAGACAATCCCCAAGGATCACTCTAAATAGTTACACAATCCCCAAGGATCTCTCTAAATAGTGACACAATACCCAACGATCACTCTAAATGCTGACACAATCCCCAAGAATCACTCTAAATGCTGCCACGTTCCCCAAGGAACACTTTAAATAGTGACACATTCCCCAAGGATCACTCAAAATAGTGACACAATCCCCAAGGTCACTCTACATAGTGACTCAATGCACAAGGATCACTCTAAATAGTGTCACAATCCCCAAGGGTCACTCTAAATAGTGTCACAATCCCCAAGGATCACTCTAAATAGTGACACAAACCCCAATGATCACTCGAAATAGTGACGCAAAACCCAAGGATCACTCTAAATAGTGACACAATCCCCATGGATCACTCTAAATAGTGACACAATCCCCAAGGTTCACTCAAAATAATGACACAATCCCCAAGGTCAGTCTAAATAGTGACTCAATGCACAAGGATCACTCGAAATAGTGACACAATCCCCAAGGATCACTATAAATAGTGACACAATCCCCAAGAATCACTCTTAGCAGTGACACAATACCCAAGGATCAGTCTAAATAGTGACACAATCCCCAAAAATCACTCTAAACAGTGACACAGTACCCAAGGATCACTCGAAATAGTGACAATTCCCAAGGATCACTATAAATAGTGACACAACCCCAAGGATCACTCTAAATAGTGACACAATCCCCAAGAATCACTCTAAACAGTGACACAATACCCAAGGATCACTCTAAATAGTGACACAATCCCCATGGATCACTCTAAATAGTGACACAATCCCCAAGGATCACTTAAAATAGTGCAACAATGCCCAAAAATCACTCTAAACAGTGACACAATATCCAAGGATCACTCTACATAGTGACACAATCCCCAAGGATCACTCTAAATAGTGACACAATCCCCAAGGATCACTCAAAATAGTGACACAATCCCCAAGGATCTCTCTAAATAATGACACAATCCCCAAGGATCACTCTAAATAGTGACTCAATCCCCAAGGATCACTCTAAATGCTGCCACATTCCCCAAGGAACACTTTAAATAGTGACACATTCCCCAAGGATCACTCAAAATAGTGACACAATCCCTAAGGTCACTCTAAATAGTGACTCAATGCACAAGGATCACTCTAAATAGTGTCACAATCCCCAAGGGTCACTCTAAATAGTGTCACAATCCCCAAGGATCACTCTAAATAGTGACACAAACCCCAATGATCACTCGAAATAGTGACGCAAAACCCAAGGATCACTCTAAATAGTGACACAATCCCCAAGGATCACTCGAAATAGTGACACAATCCCCAAGGTCACTCTAAATACTGACACAATCCCCAAGGATCACTCTGAATAGTGACACAATCACCAAGAATCACTCTAAACAGTGACACAATACCCAGGGATCACTCTAAATAGTGACACAATCCCCATGGATCACTCTAAATAGTGACACAATCCCCAAGGTCACTCTAAATAGTGACTCAATGCACAAGGATCACTTGAAATAGTGACACAATCCCCAAGGATCACTCTAAATAGTGACACAATCCCCAAGGATCACTTAAAATAGTGAAACAATCCCCAAAAATCACTCCAAACAGTGACACAATATCCAAGGATCACTCTAAATAGTGACACAATCCCCAAGGATCACTCTCAATAGTGACACAATCCCCAAGGATCACTCAAAATAGTGACACAATCCCCAATGATCACTCTAAATAGTGACACAATCCCCAAGGATCACTCCAAATAGTGACTCAATCTCCAAGGATCACTCTAAATGCTGCCACATTCCCCAAGGAACACTTTAAATAGTGACACATTCCCCAAGGATCACTCAAAATAGTGACACAATCCCCAAGGTCACTCTAAATAGTGACTCAATGCACAAGGATCACTCTAAATAGTGTCACAATCCCCAAGGATCACTCTAAATAGTGTCATATTCCCCAAGGATCACTCTAAATAGTGACACAAACCCCAATGATCACTCTAAATAGTGACGCAATACCCAAGGATCACTCTAAATAGTGACACAATCCCCAAGGATCACTATAAATAGTGACACAATCCCCAAGAATCACTCTAAAAAGTGACACAATACCCAAGGATCACTCTGAATAGTGACACAGTCCCCAAGGATCACTCTAAATAGTGTCACAATCCCCAAGGATCACTCTAAATAATGTCACAATCCCCATGGATCACTCTAAATAGTGACACAAACCCCAAGGATCACTCTAAATAGTGACACAATCCCCAAGAATGACTCTAAATAGTGACACAATCCCCCAGGATCACTCTAAATGTTGACACAACCCCAAGGTCACTCTAAATAATGACACAATCCCCAAGGATCACTCTAAATAGTGACACAATCCCCAAGGGTCACTCCAAATAGTGACACAATCCCCAGGGATCACTCGAAATACTGACACAATCCCCAAGGATCAATCTAAATAGTGACACATTCCCCAAAGATCTCTCCAATGGTGACACCATCCCCAAGGATCACTCTAAATAGTGCCACAATACCCAAGGATCACTCTAAATAGTGACACAAACCCCAAGGATCACTCTAAATAGTGACACAATCCCCAAGGATCACTCTAAATAGTGGCACAATCCCCAAGGGTCACTCTAAATAGTGCCACAATACCCAAGGATTACTCTAAATAGTGACACAAACCCCAAGGATCACTCTAAATAGTGACACAATCCCCAAGGGTCACTCTAAATAGTGACACAATACCCAAGGATCACTCTAAATAGTGACACAAACCGCAAGGATCAATCTAAATAGTGACACAATCCCCAAGGATCACTCTAAATAGTGACACAAACCCCAAGGATCATTCTAAATAGTGACACAATCCCCAAGGATCACTCTAAATAGTGACACAATCCCCAAGGATCACTCTAAATAGTGACACAATCCCCAAGGGTCACTCTAAATAGTGCCACAATACCCAAGGATCACTCTAAATAGTGACACAAACCCCAAGGTCACTCTAAATAGTGACTCAATGCACAAGGATCACTCTAAATAGTGTCACAATCCCCAAGGATCACTCTAAATAGTGTCATATTCCCCAAGGATCACTCTAAATAGTGACACAATCCCCAAGGATCACTATAAATAGTGACACAATCCCCAAGAATCACTCTAAAAAGTGACACAATACCCAAGGATCACTCTGAATAGTGACACAGTCCCCAAGGATCACTCTAAATAGTGTCACAATCCCCAAGGATCACTCTAAATAATGTCACAATCCCCATGGATCACTCTAAATAGTGACACAAACCCCAAGGATCACTCTAAATAGTGACACAATCCCCAAGAATGACTCTAAATAGTGACACAATCCCCCAGGATCACTCTAAATGTTGACACAACCCCAAGGTCACTCTAAATAATGACACAATCCCCAAGGATCACTCTAAATAGTGACACAATCCCCAAGGGTCACTCCAAATAGTGACACAATCCCCAGGGATCACTCGAAATACTGACACAATCCCCAAGGATCAATCTAAATAGTGACACATTCCCCAAAGATCTCTCCAATGGTGACACCATCCCCAAGGATCACTCTAAATAGTGCCACAATACCCAAGGATCACTCTAAATAGTGACACAAACCCCAAGGATCACTCTAAATAGTGACACAATCCCCAAGGATCACTCTAAATAGTGGCACAATCCCCAAGGGTCACTCTAAATAGTGCCACAATACCCAAGGATTACTCTTAATAGTGACACAAACCCCAAGGATCACTCTAAATAGTGACACAATCCCCAAGGATCACTCTAAATAGTGACACAATCCCCAAGGGTCACTCTAAATAGTGCCACAATACCCAAGGATCACTCTAAATAGTGACACAAACCGCAAGGATCAATCTAAATAGTGACACAATCCCCAAGGATCACTCTAAATAGTGACACAAACCCCAAGGATCATTCTAAATAGTGACACAATCCCCAAGGATCACTCTAAATAGTGACACAATCCCCAAGGATCACTCTAAATAGTGACACAATCCCCAAGGGTCACTCTAAATAGTGCCACAATACCCAAGGATCACTCTAAATAGTGACACAAACCCCAAGGATCACTCTAAATAGTGACACAATCCCCAAGGATCACTCTAAATAGTGACACAAACCCCAAGGATCACTCTAAATAGTGACACAATCCCCAAGGATCACTCTAAATAGTGACACAAACCCCAAGGATCACTCTAAATAGTGACACAATCCCCAAGGATCACTCTAAATAGTGACACAATCCCCAAGGATCACTATAAATAGTGACACTTTCCCCAATGATCACTCTAAATAGTGACACAATCCCCAAGGTCACTCTGAATAGTGACACAATCCCCAAGGATCACTCTGAATAGTGACACAATCCCCAAGGATCACTCTGAATAGTGACACAATCCCCAAGGATCACTCTAAATAATGACACAATCCCCAAGGATCACTCTAAATAGTGACACAAACCCCAAGGATCACTCTAAATAGTGACACAATCCCCAAGGATCACTCTAAATAGTGACACAATCCCCAAGGATCACTATAAATAGTGACACTTTCCCCAATGATCACTCTAAATAGTGACACAATCCCCAAGGTCACTCTGAATAGTGACACAATCCCCAAGGATCACTCTGAATAGTGACACAATCCCCAAGGATCACTCTGAATAGTGACACAATCCCCAAGGATCACTCTAAATAATGACACAATCCCCAAGGATCACTCTAAATAGTGACACAATCCCCAAGAATCACCCCAGATAGTGACACAATCCTCAAGGTTCACTCTAAACAGTCACCAACTCACGTACACACACCCTCACCAACTCGCGTACACTCACACACCCCCTCACCAACTCACGTACACTCACACACACCCTCACCAACTCACGTACACTCACAAACACACCCTCACCAACTCATGTACACTCACACACACACCCTCACCAACTCACGTACACTCACACACACACCCTCACCAACTCGCGTACACTCACTCACACACCCTCACCAACTCACGTACTCTCACACACACACATCCTCACCAACTCGCGTGCACTCACACACACTCCCTCACGTACTCGCGTACACTCACACACACACCCTCACCAACTCACGTACACTCACACACCCTCACCAACTCATGTACACTCACACACACCCTCACCTACTCACGTACACTCACACACACCCTCACCAACTCATGTACACTCACACACACACCCTCACCAACTCATGTACACTCACACACACACCCTCACCAACTCACTTACACACACACCCTCATCAACTCACGTACACTCACACACACCCTCACCAACTCACGTACACTCACACACACCCTCACCAACTCACGTACACTCACACACACACACCCTCACCACCTCACGTACACTCACACACACGCTCACCAATTTACGTACACTCACACACACCCTCACCAACTCACGAACACTCACGCACACACCCTCACCAACTCACGTACACTCACACACCCTCACCAACTCACGTACACTCACGCACACACCCTCACCAACTCACGTACACTCACACACACACCCTCACCAACTCACGTACACTCACACACGCACCCTCACCAACTCACGTACACTCACACACACCCTCACCAACTCGCGTACACTCACACACACCCTCACCAACTCACGTACACTCACACACACACCCTCACCAACTCACGTACACTCTCCCACACACACATTTAAACAATATTACACACTCACACACTCTCTCACACACACTTACACAAACTCACACTCTCACATGACTCATACACCCTCTCAAATGCACATTCAGGAATTTGTATATCCTCACTGTCCTAAACACACTCTCTCACACACTCTCACACAAACACACACTCACATTCTCTGGTACACACACTAACATACATGCGCACAATCACAAGCTGTCTCTCGTGGACCCGCTCACAGACAGACACACTCTAATCTTCAATCTTCCATGACAAAAACACCCACAAACACAGACACTATCAAGCACTCTCAGACCTGACACAATCCGCACGCCCTCTGCCTCCCTGTGTCACCCTCACACACTCCCACACTCTCGCTCCCTCTGTCACACTCCCTCTCTTTATATACTGCATGCACCCACACACACAAAAACACACATGCAAACTCACACACTTGCACGCTCACACGCTTGCACACTCACACTTCTCACACACTCTTTCACACAATCCCTCTGTAACATTCACTCCCTCACTCACACTTTCCTCTCACAAACTCCCACTCCCACTCACTCCCTCCCTCTGCCCCACAACACAGCTTCTCTCAGGCCACTTCATATCACTGATCCTTCTCTCCCCAACTCTCACCCCTTCTCTTTATCTGACCCCACTTCTGTCTCTCTCACCCCACCCAATTCTCCCCCTCAGCCCATCTCTATTCTGTGTCTCTCACTCTCTCAGTCCACACGCACACCTCTCTCTCTCATTCGCACTGCATCTCCCACTCACCTCATTTGTCTTCCTCGACCTCTTACCCACTCTGTATCCATCACTCTCCCAGCCCATTTTTCTCCCTCTCTCTCACCACAGTTCCCTCTTTCCTGTTGGACCTTCTCCTCCATTTCTCTTGCCAATGTCATCACATCTTGTCTAAAGTGTGTGACCCAGAACAGGACACAATACTCCAGCTGATCTATTTAATGTGAACACAGCACCAGGTCCATTACGATGGATCTGTCTTCCTCTGAGTTTCAGTTACTATTATGAACACCATTCCTCTCACAATATCTGCTTCCACACAATCCCTTCCACATTCGCAGGTCCTGTCTCTCTCTCTCTGTCTCCACATCTGGACCCATTTCTCTCCCCCCATAAGGTTGTGTATCAGATGTGGGGCCTGTATCAGTTGGTGTCTGTGCATTACTTGTCACAGTTAAATCTGCATATTTACTGCTCTAAGAGATGATGTGTTTGTATCTGCTGCAGGCTCTGAGGGTCTGAGGTTAAATAGTTCCAGATTATTGGTTAACATCATTTTACAATCTATGTTCACCCAGAACCCACTTAATTCACATCACTGAATGTCCACAGTTAAATACCACACAGAGAGAGACACGGTGACATTTGAAACTTCATTACTGAAACGTCACAGCCCAGTTACAGATATCACTGAAACAATGTGAGGTCGAAAGATGGGACTGATGGTGTTTGAGTGGACAGCATCTTTCCACTTGTTATTAGATGATAAATGTAATCAACAGAATCCAGTGTTTGGAAAGATTTAATTTTATCTAAAGATAATTATCCCTCACTGAACTCAATGTCGTAATCTGTTTGTTCAAATATTTTTTTTAAATGTTGTTGCTCCCTCAGTGTCCCTGAGGTGATTCTGCAGTGTATATATTAAAGGCTTTGGGAATAGGTAACCTCAGAGTTTAAGACAGAGAGACTGCCAGCAGCTCGAAGGGACACACCACTTCACACTGAAGATGCATCGTCCAATCGACATGGCTGAGAAAATATTCTACCCAATCATTGCCATTATTGGTGTTCCTGGTGAGTGACTCCAACCATTGAGGTTGTGTAAACCTGTGTGTGAGCGGCTCTCTGATTTTAAACTCTGAATGAAAATGCTCCATGCTGATCTCATTGTCACTGTTATCCAGAGACCAGGTGAAAGATGTAACTCACTGAAATCAAGTTACTTGAAATATCTCTGTGGCTTTAATCCTTTTCATCAACTGACACAACCAACTCTGCACGTAATTCATAGGCTGAGGAATCAATGAAGTTATTGTATTTAGTGGAATCTTGTGTCATGTTAGATTGGATTTCAGTTACAGCGATCAACCTGAAATAACATTTAGTGGGAGTAAGAATAAAATTACCCTTTGATTGTGGATCAGTAACCAGAGCGGAATACCTGACACAAGTTAACAAGTATTGCAGGATGTAGTTGTCAGTGTAGAATTATACTCATTGTGTCTTGTTGGTCACCAGAGTGGTATACCTGATTGAAGTATCCATCTATTTCTGGCACTATCTATCCGAGTCGAATTGTATTGTGATTGTACAAAAGTACTGGAATGAAATAAGTTGGTTTAATTTCAATGATATGTATTTTTTGTTGGGTGAGTGAGATCTCCATTCCATGGAGCTGTCTCTGTGTTTAATCTTTGGAATCGCTCGGAAATAGGAAGCGATTGGTTTTGTTCTAATGATGTTTTGTGGTCAGTGTGTGATGTGAGATGGCTCGGTAACTCGGTGATGTATTGAAAAGAAACAGGTTTCAGCTAGTTCCTGATATTTAAACAACCCAATAACAGAGGGGCAATATTCTGTGATTTGTATTTCAAAAATGTTGTGAACTGTTCACATTTCCATTAATCTATAAATGAACTCCAATGTTTTATTTTCCGGATTGTTATGGTTATATCTGAACTGTGTTGCTTCTGAAAGCGATTTGTGAGTCTGATCACCTGAAGCCCTGAACTCCTCGAAAACATTCAGATACTTGATTTCTACAGAGTGATTGGGAAACATATTGTTCTGATCAGAATGAAGAACCTGACACTGAGCTGTGGTGAAATTAATTTCCAATTCCAATACCCAATTTGCAAGTTTATAATTTATTATTAATGTGTTATTGTGTTGAGTTGTATTCTTCCACTCTGCTCATTCTCATTCTCAGTTTGGATTGGTTGGTAAATTTTGAAATGATAATTTTGCTTCCCGATTCCATGTTGTTGATGTAAATGGTGAAGGAAAGTGATCCCAGCGCTGATCCTCGTGGAAAACCACTTCCCACCTTCCAGCAATCAGAGTAAATCCCTTTAACTCCCACTGCCTGTGTTGTGTCTTTGTAACCAGCTTCGAGTCATTCTGCTGCTGGTCCTCTAACTCCACTTGCTCTGAGTTTACTGAAGTCTGTTAACTTACTGAAGGTATCTAGAAACACCATGTGTCGGACATCGACCAGATCATTCCTGATAATTGTGAAAATTATTCAATGAAATCTGTCAAGAATGATCTTAATTTTGGAACATGTGCTGAATGCTCTTTATCACAGCCTGTGTTACTTGATGTATTTTTTTCACTCTTTTGAAGTTAGTTCATTTATTTTTTTATGTTGAGGTTGTGACTGGACAACTGCTCTTTGGATTTTTAAAATTTAATTTCTGTTTAAACTCAAGAAAAAAACATAAACGTTCTAATGTTTTCCATTCCAGTGGGTAACTTCTGATGATCAGCTGCTTCAGAAGGCAGACATGACAATTTTCTTTATTAGCTGATGTATCGAAGAAAGGAGCAGGGAAGTGATGATGGAGATGTATGAAACACTCATTTGTCTTCAGCTCGAGGACTGTGAGGAGTTCTGGGGGCCTCACTAGACGGAGGATGTGATTGCTCTGGAAGGAACGCAAAGGAGATTCACCAGGATGTTGCCTGGGCAGCAGTGTTTCTGCAGTGAAGACAGGCTGGTTAGGCTGGGGTTGCTTTCCACAGAACAGTGAAGGCGGAGCGCGGACATCATTGAGGTGTTCAAAATTATGAGGGACAAAGACAGGATAGTTAAGAAGAAACTTCTTCCCCTGAGCAGAGGGGTCAATGTCCAAGGTGTGTAGACTAAGGTCAGCAGCAGGAGGGTTAGAGGGTTTCTGAGGAAAATAAAATGTTCCTGTGTCATTTCAGAAATGCTGCTGGTCATCCTGCACAGCAAGATCCCACAATCACACTGCAATGTGGGAGCAGCCAGATTTAAAACACAATTGTAGGTGTGATTTGGTGAAAAGCTAAAACACGTCATCACAGATTCACCCTCAGTAACACAATCACTGTTTACAAATCCATCCTTTTGGGAGGAGCAAGGGATTGATTAAGGAAAGGAAAATAGGGTATGAAAGTAATCTAACGTGGAACATGACAACTGACTTCAAAAAATATCTATCGGTATGTAAAGAGAAACAGATTGACAAACTAGGACCTTTGCAGTCAGAAATGGGAGATACTCTAACGGGGGACAAAGTAATAGCTGAGGAAATAAATTGAAGATTGCTTCGATCTTCAGAAAGGAAGACATGAATAATGTGCCAAATGTTCTGAGAGGAACAAGTTTTAGAGAGAAGCTGAAGGAAATTTGAATTTGCAGAGAAATGCTTTAGGGGAAAATGATGGGATTGAAGGTGGATAAATCTCCAGGTCCTGATAACCTTCATCCCAGAGTACTTAAGGAAGTCTTCCTGGGAATAGCAGATCCAATGGTGGTTATTTTCCAATTTTATTGGACTCTGGGCTGATTCCTACAGATTGGAGGGTAGCTAATGCAAGCCCGGTATTCAGGCAGGACTGGAGAGAGAAAACAGTGAACTATAGACCAGTGAGCCTAACGTCGGTGCTGGGGAAGTTGCAAGAGTCAAATTTCAAGGATTTGATAACTCGGCATTTGGAAGGCAGTGCCATAATCAGCCAAAGGCAGCATGGATTTACTAAAGGGAAATCATGATTGGAATATATTGGAATTGTTTGAGGGTGGAACCGGTAGAGTTGACCGAGGGGAACCAGTGGATGTGGTTTATTTAGTCTTCCAGAAGGGTTACTGAATGCATCATCTCCAAATTTGCAGATGGTACAAAGCTGGGTGGGAGGGTGAACTGTGAGGAGGGTGCAGAGAATATTCAGCGTGATTTGGACAGTCTGAGGGTGTGGTCATACGCATGGCAGATGCAGTTTAATGTGGATCACTGAGAGGATATCGACTCTGGTAGTAATATTAGGAAGACAAGTTATTATTGAATGGGTGTAAATTGAGGGAGGTGGATTCTCATCAAAACCTTGGTCTCCTCGTGCATCATTCACTGCACGGAACCATAGAACATAGAACATAGAACATTACAGCGCAGAACAGGCCCTTCGGCCCACGATGTTGCACCGACCAGTTAAAAAAAAAACTGTGACCCTCCAACCTAAACCAATTTCTTTTCGTCCATGAACCTATCTACGGATCTCTTAAACGCCCCCAAACTAGGCGCATTTACTACTGATGCTGGCAGGGCATTCCAATCCCTCACCACCCTCTGGGTAAAGAACCTACCCCTGACATCGGTTCTATAACTACCCCCCCTCAATTTAAAGCCATGCCCCCTCGTGCTGGATTTCTCCATCAGAGGAAAAAGGCTATCACTATCCACCCTATCTAAACCTCTAATCATCTTATATGTTTCAATAAGATCCCCTCTTAGCCGCCGCCTTTCCAGCGAAAACAATCCCAAATCCCTCAGCCTCTCCTCATAGGATCTCCCCTCCATACCAGGCAACATCCTGGTAAACCTCCTCTGCACCCTCTCCAAAGCCTCCACATCCTTCCTGTAATGTGGGGACCAGAACTGCACACAGTACTCCAAGTGCGGCCGCACCAGAGTTGTGTACAGTTGCAACATAACGCTACGACTCCTAAATTCAATCCCCCTACCAATAAACGCCAAGACACCATATGCCTTCTTAACAACCTTATCTACTTGATTCCCAACTTTCAGGGATCTATGCACACATACACCTAGATCCCTCTGCTCCTCCACACTATTCAAAGTCCTCCCGTTAGCCCTATACTCAACACATCTGTTATTCCTACCAAAGTGAATTACCTCACACTTCTCCGCATTAAACTCCATCCGCCACCTCTCGGCCCAACTTTGCAACCTGTCTAAGTCTTCCTGCAAACTACGACACCCTTCCTCACTGTCTACCACACCACCGACTTTGGTGTCATCAGCAAATTTGCTAATCCACCCAACTATACCCTCATCCAGATCATTAATAAATATTACAAACAGCAGTGGCCCCAAAACAGATCCCTGAGGTACACCACTTGTAACCGCACTCCATGATGAATATTTACTATCAACCACCACCCTCTGTTTCCTATCCGCTAGCCAATTCCTGATCCAATTTCCTAGATCACCCCCAATCCCATACATCTGCATTTTCTGCAGAAGCCTACCATGGTGAACCTTATCAAACGCCTTACTAAAATCCATATATACCACGTCCACTGCCTTGCCCCCATCCACCTCCTTGGTCACTTTCTCAAAAAACTCAATAAGGTTAGTAAGGCACGACCTACCTGCCACAAAACCATGCTGACTATCACCTATCAATTCATTACTCTCCAAATAACTATAAATCCTATCCCTTATAATTTTTTCCAACATCTTGCCGACAACAGAAGTGAGACTCACCGGTCTATAATTCCCGGGGAAGTCTCTGTTCCCCTTCTTAAACAATGGGACAACATTCGCTAACCTCCAATCTTCTGGTACTATACCAGAGGCCAACGACGACCTGAAGATCAGAGCCAGAGGCTCTGCAATCACTTCTCTTGCCTCCCAGAGAATCCTTGGATAAATCCCATCCGGACCAGGGGATTTATCTATTTTCAGACCCTCCAGAATATCCTGCACATCCTCCTTATCAACTGTAATACTGTCTATTCTACTCCCTTGCAACCCAGTGTCCTCCTCAGCTATATTCATGTCCCCTTGCGTGAACACCGAAGAGAAATATTGGTTCAATGCTTCACCAATCTCCTCCGGTTCCACACATAACTTCCCTCTGCCATCTATAACTGGCCCTAAACTTGCCCTAACCAACCTTCTGTTCTTGACATACCTATAGAACGCCTTAGGATTCTCTTTAACCCTATCCGCCAAAGTCTTCTCATGTCCCCTTTTAGCCCTTCTAAGCTCGCTCTTCAACTCCCTCTTAGCCAATCTAAAGCTTTCTAGTGCACTACCCGAGTGCTCACGTCTCATCCGAACATAAGCCTCCTTTTTCTTTTTAACCAACAAAGAAACTTTTTTGGTGCACCACGGTTCCCTAGCCCTACCAATTCCTCCTTGCCTGACAGGGACATACCTATCACAGACTCGCAGTAGCTGCTCCTTGAAAAAACTCCACATGTCGGACGTTCCCAGTCCCTGTAATCTCCTAGTCCAACCTATGTTTCCTAATTCTCTCCTAATAGCCTCATAATTACCCTTCCCCCAGCTAAAACCACTGGCCCGAGGTTCATGCCTATCCCTTTCCATCACTAAGGTGAACGTAACCGAATTGTGGTCACTATCACCAAAATGCACACCAACTTCCAAGTCTAGCACCTGGTCTGGCTCATTTCCCAGCACCAGATCCAATATAGCCTCACCTCTAGTTGGCCTGTCTACATACTGAGTCAAAAAACCTTCCTGCACGCTTTGAACAAAAACTGACCCCTCTAACGAGCTAGAGCTATAACAATTCCAGTCAATATTAGTCAAGTTAAAATCCCCCATAACAATTGCCCTATTACTTTCACTCCTAAGCAGGATTGACTCCGCAATCCTTTCCTCAACCTCTCTAGAACTTTTAGGAGGTCTATAAAAGACTCCCAACAGGGTGACCTCTCCTCTCCTATTTCTAATCTCCGCCCATACTACCTCAACAGATAAGTCCTCATCAAACCTCCTCTCTGACACTGTGATACAATCTCTGACCAATAATGCTACCCCTCCCCCTCTTCTACCTCCTTCCCTACTTCGACTAAAACATATGAACCCCGGGACCTGCAGCATCCATTCCTGCCCCTGCTCTATCCATGTCTCTGAAATAGCCACAACATCGAAGTCCCAGGTACTGATCCACGCTGCAAGTTCACCCACTTTATTGCGAATACTCCTGGCATTGAAGTATACACATTTCAAACCCTGCTCCACCCCACCTCTGCAATGCCGTGCATTGCAGTCCCCATCCATGCATCCCTCACTTTCAGCCCCACTACTCAGGATCCCTCCCCCCCCCCGAATCAGTTTAAACCTCCCTGCATGGCCTTAGCAAATTTACCCCCCAGGATATTGGTCCCCTTCTGATTAAGGTGTAGACCATCCTTCTCATAGAGGTCACACCTTCCCCAGTACGAGCCCCAATTGCTTAAGTACCTGAACCCCTCCCTCCTGCACCATCCCCTCAGCCATGAATTCAAACCTTCCCTCTCCCTATTCCTCTCTAAACTATCCCGTGGTACAGGCAAGAGTCCAGAGATAACCACTCTGTCAGTCTTGGCCTTTAGTTTCCACCCCAACTCCATAAATCCCTGCCTAATATCCCCTTCCCCTATCCTCCCTATGTCGTGTGTCCCCACATGTACAATTACTTGTGGTTTATCTCCCTCCCCCCTAAGAGTCCTGAATACCCTGTCAGACACATCCCGGACCCCAGCCCCTGGTAGGCAACACACCAACCCTGAGTCCCTACCTTTAGTTCCGACCCTCCTATCTGTCCCCTTAATTGTGGAGTCCCCAATCACAAGGCCCAGTCTTTTACAGCCCCTAACCACCTGAGCTTTCTCACTCGGCTCACCCCCAGAGATCTGCTCTCTATGCTCAGTTGATTCCTCCTCAACTGTAGCCTCCAGCACCGAAAACCTATTATGTCCCCTCAGTCCTCTGCAGAAAGTGATCATGAACTCCCTCAGTCCCAATGTTCAAGTTGAAGCTTTTTTATATTCAAGGCCTTGGAGCCTTCTTTGCAGTCAGTGAGCTATTTTCAAAGAGGATGATCATTGTTACAAGGCAGGCAAAAGGCCCAGGAGTGTGCATGCACAGCAAGATCCCACAGCAGCCGCACTGTGAAACTAATCAAATGAGACACAGACCTTCCCCTGCGTCCATCCTCACACCTGCTGTGAGCCCCTCCCCCAAATCACCCAACACAAATCCCCACACACCTTCCACTCTGTGTGTGTGCATTGTCCCAAGTCTGGAGAATTCCCTTCACTTCCCTGGAAAGATGAAACTCTCTCTTAACACTGAGACAACCTTTAAAGCAAGTTCTGCAGCAAGATCGCACAAGGTGCAGTTCGCAGTGTGGAGTGTGTTTTACACCGTTTAATGGAATGTAACCATGAAAAGTGTGAGCTGATACCCTTTGGAAGGAGTAATTTGACAAGGAAGTACTCAATGAATGTTCGGACTATAGGAAGATCTATGGTAGAATGTGACCTTGGCGTATTTGACCACAGATCTTTGAAAGCAGAAGGGCATGTTAGTAGGGAGGTGAAAATGGCATATGGGACACTTGCCTTTATCAATCGAGGCATAGATGACAAAAGCAGGGAAGTAATGTTGGAATTGCAAAGAGCAATTACAAAATGTTGGAATTACAAAAGCAAAGAGTCGGAATAAATGGGTGTTTTTCTGGTTGGAGGAAGGTAACTAGTGGCGTGCCGCAGGGATCGGTACTCGGGCCGCAACTGTTTACCATTTATATCGATGATCTGGAGGAGGGGACGGAGTGTAGGGTAACGAAGTTTGCAGACGACACAAAGATAAGTGGAAAAGTGAATCGTGTGGAGGACGGAGAAGATCTGCAGAGAGATTTGGACAGGCTGAGTGAGTGGGCGAGGATATGGCAAATGGAGTATAACGTTGAGAAATGCGAGGTTATACACTTTGGAGGAAATAATAACAAATGGGATTACTATCTCAATGGAAACAAATTAAAACATGCTACCGTGCAAAGGGACCTGGGGGTCCTTGTGCATGAGACGCAAAAGCCCAGTCTGCAGGTACAACAGGTGATCAAGAAGGCAAATGGGATGTTGGCCTATATTGCGAGGGGGATAGAATATAAAAGCAGGGATGTCTTGATGCACCTGTACAGGGCATTGGTGAGGCCGCAGCTGGAATACTGTGTGCAGTATTGGTCCCCTTATATGAGGAAGGATATATTGGCATTGGAGGGAGTGCAGAGAAGGTTCACCAGGTTGATACCGGAGATGAGGGGTTTGGATTATGAGGAGAGGCTGAGGAGATTGGGTTTGTACTCGTTGGAGTTTCGAAGGATGAGGGGGGATCTTATGGAGACTTATAAGATAATGCGGGGGCTGGATAGGGTGGAGGTGGAGAGATTCTTTCCACTTAGTAAGGAAGTTAAAACTAGAGGAGACAGCCTCAAAATAAAGGGGGGTCGGTTTAAGACAGAGTTGAGGAGGAACTTCTTCTCCCAGAGGGTGGTGAATCTCTGGAATTCTCTGCCCACTGAGGTGGTGGAGGCTACCTCGCTGAATATGTTTAAAGCGCGGATGGATGGATTCCTGAGCGGTAAGGGAATTAAGGGTTATGGGGATCAGGCGGGTAAGTGGTACTGATCCACGTCAGATCAGCCATGATCTTATTGAATGGCGGGGCAGGCTCGAGGGGCTAGATGGCCTACTCCTGCTCCTATTTCTTATGTTCTAATTGTCTCGATCCTTGGTGAGGCCCCAGGTGGAGTACTGTGTGCAGTTCTGATCGCCACATTATAGGTAGGATGTGTTTGCGCTGGATGGGGGTACAGAGGAGATTCACCAAGATGCTGCCTTGGATGGAAGATCAACGTTATGAAAAGAGGTTGCGTGGGCTTGGGTTATTAAAGTTTTAGCAGAGAAGACTGAGGGGCGACCTGATCGAGGTAGACAAGATTATGAGGGCCATGGACAGAGTGGATACGGAGCAACTTTTCCACATATCTGAAGGGTCAGTCACGAGGGGACATAGGTTCACGGTGGGGGTAAGGAGGTTGGCGGAGGGGGTGTGAGAAAATATTTTTCTCCCTCGAGGGTGTTGAGGGTCTGGGATGCGCTGCCTGGGAGGGTGGTGGAGGTGGGTTCCCTCACATCCTTTAAAAGGTATCTGGATGAGCACTTGGCACAACATAACATTCAGGGCTCTGGGCCAAGTGCTGACAGATGGGGTTAGGTGGGTTTTCAGGTATTTCTAATGTGACAGTGCAGACTCGATGGGCTGAAGGGCCTCTTCTGCTCTGTATGATTCTATTATTCTGTAACCTCTCATTCTTGGTTCTCCTCATTCTCTCTCACTCTTTCCTTCCCTCCATTTCTTCCAATCAGACAGAAACATTGAAATGGAGAGAGGGAGAGTTCCACAGAGAGAATCTTCTAAACCTGAATTAAAATGCCAGCCCTGCTCCATCCTGCCCAGCCCCTGTCCCCTCTCAGTCTCTAGAAGCCGCTCAACTCCCTCTTTCAGTTTGGGAAGTGGCTGCTGATTCCTTCAGGACACTTTTTAAATCCTCCCAGACTATCTGACAGGCTTTGAGTGGAGCTGCAGCTGGTGACCACACACTGGAGACTCTCACATCCTGTCTCTCTTTCTCAAATGCTGTCCCTCCATCACCACCTCTGCTTTGACCTTCCACTCCCCTCGGGCCTCCCTCTGTCTCTGCTCCACTCCCTCCTTCTCTTTTCTCCTCCTGCCACTATCTCACTCTCTCATTGTAAAGATGGATGTTCTTATCTAGGGCCAGGTCTTTGCAACCACACTCACCACCTCTTACTCCATCCGTCCTTCTAACTTCCTATTTCTGTCCATATCTCTGCTTCTTTCCCTCTCTCTCATGTGCACTGTGTTGAAAGGAGCGATGCAATATTTCTGAGCCACACTGCCAATAACCACAAACCATATTGCTGTGAGGGGGTGGGAAGAACCACCTTATCTGGGGGTCTCCAGTTAGGAGTCAGTGCCCAGCTTCCTGTCTCTGGAGAATAGCCTCAGTCAGAGCCCTGAGATTCCATATTTACACAAATCAATCAATAGATCGATTAATTTATTCATAAATAACTACTGGGAGGCTCATTTTAAAAAGTCTACCAAAGGAATGGACACAGCTTGTCCCCAGTTTAAAGAGGGGAGTTTATCTCTTTCTGTCACTGAGGGGATATGTATCCAAACTCAGAATTCACATGGAGCTGGGTGGAGGATTACACCAAGCGCGAGGCTGGGGGAATGACATGTCTCCCCCCACCCCCACTTTGTCCTCTCTGGATATGGTCACAGTGCTGCCCATGGGATCATGCTGTGCTTAAAATCCCCACAAAGAAAGCAGGAAAGGGAGAGGGAGAGATTCTAGAGGGAGGTGAACAGGAATGGGGAGAAAGCGAGATGGGGAGAGCAATACTGGGGTGAGATAGAGAGATATGGGGAGAAACAGGAGGAGAGAGAGAACAATTGGAGAGCGATAGGGAGATATGGGGTAAAGTTATAATGAGAATGAAGAATGGAAACGCACTGGATAAGAGAGAAATCCAGATAGAGGGAATAAAGCTGGTCGGAGAGAAGAAGAGTTTAGGAAGAGATAGATAGGGAAGCAAAGGAGAAGGCAAAGAGAGAGGGAGAGAAGAAAGGAAAAAAGAGACGGACAGAGGATATAATCTGTAAATTAGAAGCAGAAAAGCTGTGGGGGAGAGTCAGAATGGGGAGGAAATTTGGAGAGGGGAAGTTAAATAGAAAAATCCTGAATTGACTTCCAACTCCACCAGCTGTCCAGTCCAGAGACGTGTTCAATCCGGGGTGGGCTCTGATAATTGGGTGCAGGAAGGGATTGCAGATTCTATCTCTGTCCACTTTGGGTCTAATTGGGAAACCCGTCCAGTCTGAATTAATCCTGGAAAACACATCAGATGAGAAATGCAATCTGTGTGAAATATTTGAATGATGAGAATGTGCAGATTTGCTCCATCAAAGTGAGAGATGTGTAATTCACAGCTTCCTGTCCCCCAGTCCCTACTGAACCAGCGGGGTTACATTGGCTACTTTCCAATCTGCAATGTTAATCTCTAACACAACTCCTCCAACAACACCGCCACCCCGGGAACCCCATTGGATTGATGCTGAAATCCTCTCCTTACTGTGGCTTCACACATGGGGAATGTTCACTCACTCATTTCCCGCCTCTTGTCCCTTTTTCACTGACAGTTAATTTAGTGGGAATTGTGATCCTGAGTCGGGGAAAGTGTGGCCTCTCCACCTGCACCACTCGCTACCTGGTCGCCATGGCAGCGGCGGATCTGCTCTTCATCATCTTTAGCCCCATTCTCAGCAGGATAAATTATTATTATTTCCCGCTGAGTTTCCTGTCCCTCACCTCTGTGTGTCGTGTTCACTCTGTCCTGCTGTCTGCAGCCACAGACTGTTCAGTCTGGTTCACCATCACTTTCTCCTTTGATCGATTTGTGGCCATTCGCTGCCAGAAACTGAAAACTAAATATTGCACCGGGAAAACTGCGGCTGTGGTTCTGGCAACAACCGGCCTCCTGCTCTCTGTGAGAAACATCCCCCTGTACTTTATACTGGAACCTGTGTGGATAATGGACAATGTCCAGTGGGACTGTAGGACAAAGACAAGCTATTGGACTGATCCTGGCTGGGTTGGATTTTCCTGGTTTGATCGGGTTTTAACCCCATTGCTCCCATTCGGTTTAATCCTGGTGATTAACGCTCTGACAGTCAGACACATTTTGGTGACCAGTCGAGTCCGGAAGGGACTGAGGGCTCAGAGTCAGGGAGAGAATCGCAGAGACCCCGAGATGGAGAGCAGAAGGAAGTCAATGATTTTACTCTTCAGCATTTCCGGGGCTTTCATTCTCCTCTGGGCCGTGACTGTTATATGTTTTATCTATTCAACAGTGAAAGGATTAATTTCCCTCACTCTTCCTGAATACACATTTCAACAAGTCGGATTTATGCTGCAAGATGTAAATTGCTGCACAAACACATTTATTTACGCGGTGACTCAATCCAAGTTCAGGGAGCAGATCAGGATCGCGGTGAAATATCCGCTCACATCAATTATTCAATTAATGAAGAAACAAAACTGACTGACAGCCAATCACAGAGTGGGATCACTAAAACATCACCTCAGCCAATCACAGAGCGGGATCACTAAATCATCGCCTCAGCCAATCACAGAGCGGGATCACTAAATCACCGCCTCAGCCAATCACAGAGCGGGATCACGAAATCACCACCTCAGCCAATCACAGAGCGGGATCACTAAATCACTGCCTCAGCCAATCACAGAGCGGGATCACTAAATCATCACCTCAGCCAATCACAGAGCGGGATCACTAAATCACTGCCTCAGCCAATCACAGAGCGGGATCACTAAATCACCGTCTCAGCCAATCACAGAGCGGGATCACTAAATCACCACCTCAGCCAATCACAGAGTGGGATCACTAAATCACCACCTCAGCCAATCACAGAGCGGGATCACTAAATCACTGCCTCAGCCAATCACAGAGCGGGATCACTAAATCACCTTCTCAGCCAATCACAGAGCAGGATCACTAAATCACCGCCTCAGCCAAACACAGAGCGGGATCACTAAATCACCGCCTCAGCCAATCACAGAGCGGGATCACTAAATCACCGCCTCAGCCAATCACAGAGCTGGATCACTAAATCACCGCCTCAGCCAATCAGAGACTGGATTGCTAAATGATCGCCTCAGCCAATCAGAGGCCAGCTCGACTACTGCCCGAATCAGCCAATCAGAATTGCCGCTCACTTCCTGACAGCCATGTCCACCAATGACTGGTCTCTGCACTTTGACTGACAGCGGATGAGCCAATCAGAGGCTGAGCTTTCTGACTGACAGCCGTGTCAGCCAATCAGAACACCAGCAGCTAACGGCCCCGCCCCCAAAGCAAATCAGCCACCTCAGCCAATCAGGAAGCTGGTGTCAGTGTGTGAGGGTCAGTGTCCATGTGTGTGTCACTGTGTGTGTGTGTCAGTGTGTATCACTGTGTGTGTGTGTCAGTGTGTGTCACTGTGTGTGTGTGTCAGTGTGTGTCACTGTGTGTGTGTCAGTGTGTATCACTGTGTGTGTCACTGTGTGTGTGTGTGTGAGTCAGTGTGTGTCACTGTGTGTGTGTCAGTGTGTGTCACTGTGTGTGTGTCAGTGTGTGTCACTGTGTGTGTGTGTCAGTGTGTATCACTGTGTGTGTGTCAGTGTGTGTCACTGTGTGTGTGTGTCAGTGTGTCTCACTGTGTGTGTGCGTGTCAGTGTGTGTCACTGTGTGTGTGTCAGTGTGTCTCACTGTGTGTGTGCATGTCAGTGTGTGTCACTGTGTGTGTGTCAGTGTGTCTCACTGTGTGTGTGCATGTCAGTGTGTGTCACTGTGTGTGTGTGTGTGTGTGTGTGTGCGTCAGTGTGTATCACAGTGTGTGTGTGTGTGTGTGTCAGTGTGTATCACTGTGTGTTTTTGTCAGTGTGTGTCACTGTGTGTGTGTATCAGTGTGTGAGGGTCAGTGCCGATGTTCTTGTCAGTGTGTGTCACTGTGTGTGTGAGTGTGCGTGTCAGTGTGCATCACTGTGTGTGTGTGTGGGTCAGTGTGTATCAGTGTGTGTGTGTGTCAGTGTGTACCACTGTCTGTGTGTCACTGTGTGTGTGTCACTGTGTGTGTGTCAATGTGTAACACTGGGTGTATGTGTGTCAGTATGTATCACTGTGTGTGTGTGTGTCAGCGTGTATCACTGTGTGTGTGTGTGTCAGTGTGTGTCACTGTGTGTGTGTGTCAGTGTGTATCACTGTCTGTGTGTCACTGTGTGTGTCAATGTGTAACACTGGATGTGTTTGTGTCAGTGTGTATCACTGTGTGTGTGTGTGTGTCAGTGTGTATCAATGTGTGTGTGTGTCAGTGTGTATCACTGTGTGTGTGTGTGTGTCAGTGTGTATCACTGTGTGTGTGTGTCAGTGTGTATCACTGTGTGTGTGTGTGTCAGTGTGTATCACTGTGTGTGTGTGTCAGTGTGTATCACTGTGTGTGTGTGTCAGTGTGTATCACTGTGTGTGGTTGTCAGTGCGTGTCACTGTGTGTGTGTCAGTGGGTATCACTGCGTGTGTGAGCGACAGTGTCACTGTGTGTGAGTGTGTGTGTCAGTGTGCATCACTGTGTGTGTGTCACTGTGTGTGTGTGAGAGTCAGTGTGTGTCACTGTGTGTGTGTCAATGTGTATCACTGTGTGTGTGTGTATGTCAGTGTGTATCACTGTGTGTGTGTCAGTGTGTCTCACTGTATGTGTGCGTGTCAGTGTGTGTCACTGTGTGTGTGTCAGTGTGTCTCACTGTGTGTGTGCATGTCAGTGTGTGTCACTGTGTCTGTGTGTGTGTGCGTCAGTGTGTATCACAGTGTGTGTGTGTGTGTGTCAGTGTGTATCACTGTGTGTTTTTGTCAGTGTGTGTCACTGTGTGTGTGTGTGTGTATCAGTGTGAGTGAGGGTCAGTGCCGATCTTCGTGTCAGTGTGTGTCACTGTGTGTGTGAGTGTGTGTGTCAGTGTGCATCACTGTGTGTGTGTGTGGGTCAGTGTGTATCAGTGTGTGTGTGTGTGTCAGTGTGTATCACTGTCTGTGTGTCACTGTGTGTGTGTCACTGTGTGTGTGTCAATGTGTAACACTGTGTGTGTGTGTCAGTGTGTATCACTGTGTGTGTGTGTCAGCGTGTATCACTGTGTGTATGTGCGTCAGTATGTATCACTGTCTGTGTGTCACTGTGTGTGTGTGTGTCAATGTGTAACACTGGGTGTGTTTGTGTCAGTGTGTATCACTGTGTGTGTGTGTCAGTGTGTATCACTGTGTGTGTGTGTCAGTGTGTATCACTGTGTGTGTGTGTCAGTGCGTGTCATTGTGTGTGTGTCAGTGTGTATCATTGCGTGTGTGAGCGACAGTGTCACTGTGTGTGAGTGTGTGTATCAGTGTGCATCACTGTGTGTGTGTGTCAGTGTGTATCACTGTGTGTGTGTGTGAGAGTCAGTGTGTGTCACTGTTTGTGTGCCAGTGTGTATCACTGTGTGTGATTGTCAGTGTGTACCACTGTGTGTGTGTGTGGGTCAGTGTGTGTCAATGTGTGTATGTGGGTCAGTGTGTATCACTGTGTGTGTGTGTCAGTGTGTGTCACTGCGTGTGTGTGTCAGTGTGTCTCACTGTATGTGTGCGTGTCAGTGTGTGTCACTGTGTGTGTGTCAATGTGTCTCACTGTGTGTGTGCGTGTCAATGTGTATCACTGTCTGTGTTCAGTGTGTCTCACTGTGTGTGTGCGTGTCAGTGTGTGTCACTGTGTGTGTCAGTGTGTATCACTGTGTGTGTGTGTGTGTGTGTCAGTGTGTATCACTGTGTGTGTGTGTGTGTGTCAGTGTGTATCACTGTGTGTTTTTGTCAGTGTGTATCACTGTGTGTGTGTGTATCAGTGTGTGTGAGGCTCAGTGCCGATGTGTGTGTCAGTGTGTGTCACTGTGTGTGTGAGTGTGTGTGTCAGTGTGCATCACTGTGTGTGTGTGTATGGGTCAGTGTGTATCACTGTGTGTGTGTGTCAGTGTGATTCACTGTCTGTGTGTCACTGTGTGTGTGTGTGTGTCAATGTGTATCACTGTGTGTGTGTGTGTCAGTGATTATCAATGTGTGTGTGTGTGGGTCAGTGTTTATCACTGTGTGCGTGTGGGTCAGTGTGTGTCACTGTGTGTGTGTCAGTATGTATCACTGTGTGTGTGTGTCAGTGTGTATCACTGTGTGTCACTGTGCGTGTCAGTGTGCATCACTGTGTGTGTGTGTGTGTGTGGGTCAGTATGTATCAGTGTGTGTGTGTGGGTCAGTGTGTGTCACTGTGTGTGTCAGTATGTATCACTGTGTGTGTGTGTCAGTGTGTATCACTGTGTGTGTGTGTCAGTGTGTATCACTGTGTGTGTGTCACCTTGCGTGTCAGTGTGTGTCACTGTGTGTGTGTCAGTGTGTGTGTGTGTCAGTGCGTATCACTGTGCGTGTCAGTGTGTATCACTGTGTGTGTGTCACCTTGCGTGTCAGTGTGTGTCACTGTGTGTGTGTCAGTGTGTATCACTGTGTGTGTGTGTCAGTGTGTATCACTGTGTGTGTGTCACCTTGCGTGTCTGTGTGTGTCACTGTGTGTGTGTCAGTGTGTGTGTGTGTCAGTGCGTATCACTGTGTGTGTGTGTGTGTCAGTGTGTATCACTGTGTGTGTGTGTGGGTCAGTATGTATCACTGTGTGTGTCAGTATGTATCACTGCGTGTGTGAGGGACAGTGTCACTGTGTGTGTGTGTGTGTCAGTGTGTATCACTGTGTGTGTGTCAGTGTGTGTCACTGTGTGTGTGTCAGTGTGTGGCACTGTGTGTGTGTCAGTGTGTATCACTGTGAGTGTGTGTGTGGGTCAGTGTGTATCACTGTGTGTGTGTGGGTCAGTGTGTGTCACTGTGTGTGTCAGTATGTATCACTGTGTGTGTGTGTCAATGTGTATCACTGTGTGTGTGTCACCTTGCGTGTCAGTGTGTGTCACTGTGTGTGTGTCAGTGTGTATCACTGTGTGTGTGTGTCAGTGTGTATCACTGTGTGTGTGTCACTGTGTGTGTGTGTGTCAGTGTGTATCACTGTGTGTGTGTGTGTGTGTCAGTGCGTATCACTGTGCGTGTCAGTGTGTATCACTGTGTGTGTGTGTGTGTCAGTGTGTATCACTGCGTGTGTGAGGGACAGTGTCACTGTGTGTGTGTGTGTGTGAGTGTGTGTGTGTGTGTCAGTGTGTGTCACTGTGTGTGTGTCAGTGTGTATCACTGTGTGTGTGTCAGTGTGTGTCACTGTGTGTGTGTCAGTGTGTGGCACTGTGTGTGTGTCAGTGTGTATCACTGTGTGTGTGGATCAGTGTGTATCACTGTGTGTGTGTCACTGTGTGTGTGTGTGTCAGTGTGAATCACTGTGTGTGTGTGTGTCAGTGCGTATCACTGTGCGTGTCAGTGTGTATCACTGTGTGTGTGTGTGTGTGTGTCAGTGTGTATCACTGTGTGTGTGTGTGGGTCAGTATGTATCACTGTGTGTGTCAGTATGTATCACTGCGTGTGTGAGGGACAGTGTCACTGTGTGTGTGTGTGTGTGTCAGTGTGTATCACTGTGTGTGTGTCAGTGTGTGTCACTGTGTGTGTGTCAGTGTGTGGCACTGTGTGTGTGTCAGTGTGTATCACTGTGTGTGTGTGTGTGGGTCAGTGTGTATCACTGTGTGTGTGTGGGTCAGTGTGTGTCACTGTGTGTGTCAGTATGTATCACTGTGTGTGTGTGTCAGTGTGTATCACTGTGTGTGTGTCACCTTGCGTGTCAGTGTGTGTCACTGTGTGTGTGTCAGTGTGTATCACTGTGTGTGTGTGTCAGTGTGTATCACTGTCAGTGTGTGTCACTGTGTGTGTGTGTGTCAGTGTGTATCACTGTGTGTGTGTGTGTCAGTGCGTATCACTGTGCGTGTCAGTGTGTATCACTGTGTGTGTGTGTGTGTGTGTGTCAGTGTGTATCACTGCGTGTGTGAGGGACAGTGTCACTGTGTGTGTGTGTGTGTGTGTCAGTGTGTGTCACTGTGTGTGTGTCAGTGTGTATCACTATGTGTGTGTCAGTGTGTGTCACTGTATGTGTGTCAGTGTGTGGCACTGTGTGTGTGTCAGTGTGTATCACTGTGTGTGTGTGTGTGTCAGTGTGTATAACTGTGTGTGGGGGTCAGTGTGTGTCACTGTGTGTGTGTCAGTGTTTATCACTGTGTGTGTGTGTGTGTGTGTGAGTCAGTGTGTGTCACTGTGTGTGTCAGTGTGTATCACTGTGTTTGTGTGTCAGTGTGTATCACTGTGTGTGTGTGTCAGTGTGTGTCAATGTGTGTGTGGGTCAGTGTGTATCACTGTGTGTGTGTCAGTGTGTGTCACTGTGTGTGTGTGTCAGTGTGTCTCACTGTGTGTGTGCGTGTCAGTGTGTCACTGTGTGTGTGTCAGTGTGTCTCACTGTGTGTGTGCGTGTCAGTGTGTGTCAGTGTGTGTCTCAGTGTGTCTCACTGTGTGTGTGCGTGTCAGTGTGTGTCAGTGTGTGTGTGTGTGTGCGTCAGTGTGTATCACTGTGTGTGTGTGTGTCAGTGTGTATCACTGTGTGTTTTTGTCAGTGTGTGTTACTGTGTGTGTGTGTATCAGTGTGTATGAGGGTCATTGCCGATGTGTGTGTCAGTGTGTGTCACTGTGTGTGTGAGTGTGTGTATCAGTGTGCATCAATGTGTGTGTGTGTGGGTCAGTGTGTACCACTGTCTGTGTGTCACTGTGTGTGTGTCACTGTGTGTGTGTGTGTCAATGTGTATCACTGGGTGTGTGTGTGTGTGTCAGTGTTTATCACTGTGTGTGTGTGTCAGTGCGTGTTATTGTGTGTGTGTCAGTGTGTATCACTGTGTGTGCGTCAGCGTGTATCACTGCGTGTGTGAGCGACAGTGTCACTGTGTGTGAGTGTGTGTGTCAGTGTGCATCTCTGTGTGTGTGTGTGTGTGTGTGTGTGTGGGTCAGTGCGTATCACTGTGTGTGTGGGTCAGTTTCTGTCACTGTGTGTGTCAGTATGTATCACTGTGTGTGTGCGTCAGTGCGTATCACTGTGCGTGTCAGTGTGTATCACTGCGTGTGTGAGGGACAGTGTGTATCACTGTGTGTGTGTGTCAGTGTGTCAGTGTGTGTCACTGCGTGTGTGTGTCAGAGTGTGTGTGTGTCAGTGTGTATCACTGTGTCTGTGTTTGTGTGTGTGTGTGTCAGTGTGTATCACTGTGTGTGTGGGTCAGTGTGTGTCACTGTCTGTGTGTCAGTGTGTATCACTGTGTGTGTGTGTGTGTGTGTCAGTGTGTATCACTGTGTGTGTGGGTCAGTGTGTGTCACTGTGTGCGTGTCAGTGTGTATCACTGTGTGTGTGTGTGGGTCAGTGTGTGTCACTGTGTGTGTGTGTCAGTGTGTATCACTGTGTGTGTGTGTGTGTCAGTGTGTATCACTGTGTGTGTGTCAGTGTGTATCACTGTGTGTGTGTGTGTCAGTGTGTATCACTGTGTGTGCGTGTGTGTGTGTGTCAGTGTGTATCACTGTGTGTGTGTGGGTCAGTGTGTATAACTGTGTGTGTATGGGTCAGTGTGTATCACTGTGGGTGTGTGGGTCAGTGAGTATCACTGTGTGAGGGGGGTCAGTGTGTATCACTGTGGGTGTTTGGGTCAGTGTGTATCACTGTGGGTGTGTGGGTCAGTGTGTATCACTGTGTTTGTGTGGGTCAGTGTGTGTCACTGTGTGTGTGTGGGTCAGTGTATGTCACTGTGTGTTTGTGTGTGTCAGTGTGCATCACAGTTTGTGTGTGTGTGTGGGTGTGTATCAGTGTGTGTTTGTGTGTGTCAGTGTGTTTCACTGTGTGTGTGTTTGGTCAGTGTGTATCACTGTGTGCGGGGGACAGTGTGTATCACTGTGTGTGTTTGTGTCAGTGTGTGTCACTGTGTGTGCGTGTGTCAGTGTGTATCACTGTGTGTGTGTCTGTGTGTGTCAATGTGTGTGTGTGGGTCAGTGTGTATCAGTGTGTGTGTGGGGGTCAGTGTGTATCACTGTGTATGTGTGTGTGTTCGTCAGTGTGCATCACTGTGTGTGTGGGTCAGTGTGTATCACTGTGTGTGTGTGTGTCACTGTGTGTGTGTGTCACTGTGTGTGTGTGTGTCAGTGTGTGCCACTGTGTGTGTGTGCGTCAGTGTGTATCACTGTGTGTGTGTCAGTGTGCATCACTGTGTGTGTGTGTGTGTGTGTGTCTGTGTGTGTCACTGTGTGTGTCAGTGTGTGTCACTGTGTGTGTGTGTCAGTGTGTATCACTGTGTGTGTGTGTGTCAGTGTGCATCACTGTGTGTGTGTGTGTGTCAGTGTGTATCACTGTGTGTGTGTGTCAAAGTGTGTGTGTGTGTGTCAGTGTGCATCACTGTGTGCGGGGGGCAGTGTGTATCAGTGTGTATCACCGTGTGTGTGCCACTGTGTGTGTGTCACTGTGTGTGTGTGTGTGTGTGTCAGTGTGCGTCACTTTGTGTGTGTGTGGCAGTGTGTATCACTGTGTGTGGGGGGTCAGTGTGTATCACTGTGTGAGTGTGTGTCAGTGTGTATCACTGTGTGTCTGTGGGTCAATGTGCATCACTGTGTGTGTGTGGGTCAGTGTGTATTACTGTGTGTGTGTGTGTGTGTGGGGGGGTCAGTGTGTATTACTGTGTGTGTGTGTCAGTGTGTGTCACTGTGTGTGTGTGTGTCAGTGTGTATCACTGTGTGTGTCTGTGTGTGTATATATATATATTATACATATATAATCCATATCAGTGTGGATGTGTTTGTGTGTGCGCGTTTTGTCCCAAATCTGGATATTTCCCAGTCTTCTGAGGGGTTAAACTCCCTCTTGAAGCTGAGCGAAACCCTTTTAAAAACATGGCAGTATCTGTAAGGAGCTTTGAGCTTTAACAAAGGGTCACCTGGACTCGAAACGTCAGCTCTTTCCTCTCCTTACAGATGCTGCCAGACATGCTGAGATTTTCCAGCGATTCCTCTTTTGGTTTCAGATTCCAGCAGCCGCAGTAATTTGCTTTTATCCTTTTAAAAAACATAATCCATCAGCGCATAGAGACATCACGGATACTGATTCACACAAAGTGAGAGAGACAGAGAGAGTGACAGAGAGAGATACAGAGTGAGAGAGGCAGAAATTCACCACCACCCCCTCCTAGGAATTAGAGTGACGAAAGGCTGAACTTCTAAAACTGAATTGTAAAGGTGTCTGTGCATTCTGTTTAATAATTAGCTTCATTGCTCTGTCTCACACTCCTGTTATTTTGGATACAGAACAAACTAATAGACCATTTCATATGACAGAATTAATTTTCTGTTTGTCATCCACCAAAGGGTTAACATATTTGTGACGAATTGCAAAGCTTGGCTATTTGAACCGCAGGTCTTCAAACTCCAGCCCCCACCGCGTTTGGGGTAATACAGAGACAACAACACACGAGTGTGGCCTGTGGAACAGGCCTCAGTTCATCATCCTCCTCTGGAGAAAATCTCTGGTCCAAGGGTTCCGAGTCACATTTCAGTCTTCAAAATTCAAATTCCTGGGGAGAAGAAATAGAGAAAAATAATTAAATACAAGACCGAGCTCATCACCAATGGGGGGAATCACACAGACCCAGCTCATCACCAACGGGGGGAATCACACAGTCCCAACTCATCACCAATGGGGGGAATCACACAGACCCAGCTCATCACCAACGGGGGGAATCACACAGACTCCGCTCATCGGCAATGGGCTGGCCAGCAATCGAGCTGTCTGGCAAACTGCAGGCTGACAGATCGGGGCCACTGCACATGCACAGAGTTCAGGAACTGTCAGACTCCGGCCTGAATAGGCTCCGCCCCCCGATCTTTTAATGATATTCACTATTGTGGCCTCTGCGTTGCACAGATTGTGGGAGATTCGAGTCTGAACTCCCACGGAAAAAAAAACAGCGTGATTTACACCAGTTTTCCAGCCAATTCAGCACTTAGAACTTTGTTGGGAGAATCGCCCCCTGGGTCTTGTATCGGCGAGAGAGTCAACATCTTTTCCCAAAGGCAGGGGAGTCTAAAACAAGAGGTACAGGTTTAAGGTGAGAGGGGAGAGATACAGAAGGATCCAGAGGGGGGCAAATTTTTCACACAGATCAACTTAATGCGAGGTAGGTCCATTCAAAAGTCTGACAGCAGCAGCAGGGAAGAAGCTGTTCTTGAGTCGGTCGGTCCGTGACCTGAGACTTTGTCCTTTTCCCGACGGAAGAAGGTGGAAGAGAGAATGTCCGGGGTGCGTGGGGTCCTTAATTATGGTGGCTGCTTTGCCGAGGCAGCGGGCAGTGTAGACAGAGTCAATGGATGGGAAGCTGGTTTGTGTGATGTATAGTGTCAAAAGGAGGCTGATATTAACACTGCAATGAAGTTACTGTGAAAATCCCCTAGTCTCCGCACTCCGATGCCTGTTCGGGTTACACTGAGGGAGAATTTAGCACGGCCAATGCACCCTAACCAGCACGTCTTTCGGACTGTGGGAGGAAACTGAAGCGCTGTGGGAGGGGGTGTGCGGGGGAGGGGGCGTGCGGGAGAGGGGGCGTGCGGGGGAGGGGGTGTGCGTGGGAGGGGGTGAGCGGGGGAGGGGGTGTGCGGGGGAGGGGGTGTGCGGGCGAGGGGGCGTGCGGGGGAGGTGGTGCGGGGGAGGGGGCGTGCGGGGGAGGGGGTTTGTGGGGGAGGGGGTGTGTGGGGGGGCGGGGGCGCGTGGGGGTGGGGGTGTGCAGGGGAGCGGGTGTGCGGGGGAGCGGGTGTGCGGGGGAGGGGGTGTGCGGGGGAGGGGGTGTGCGGGCGAGGGGGCGTGCGGGGGAGGTGGTGCGGGGGAGGGGGCGTGCGGGGGAGGGGGCGTGCGGGGGAGGGGGTTTGTGGGGGAGGGGGTGTGTGGGGGGGCGGGGGCGCGTGGGGGTGGGGGTGTGCAGGGGAGGGGGTGTGCGGGGGAGCGGGTGTGCGGGGGAGGGGGTGCGCGGGGGAGGGGGAGTGCGGGGGAGGGGGCGTGCGGGGGAGGGGGTGTGCGGGCGAGGGGGCGTGCGGGGGAGGGGGTTTGTGGGGGAGGGGGTGTGTGGGGGTGGGGGTGTGCAGGGGAGGGGGTGTGCGGGGGAGGGGGTGTGCGGGGGAGGGGGTGTGCGGGGGAGGGTGTGCGCGGGGGAGGGGGTGCGCGGGGGAGGGGGTGTGCGGGGGAGGGGGTGTGCAGGGGAGGGGGTGTGCGGGCGAGGGGGTGTGCAGAGGAGGGGGCGTGCGGGGGAGGGGGTTTGTGGGGGAGGGGTTGTGGGGGGGGCGCGGGGGAGGGGGTGTGCGGGGGAGGGGGTGTGCGGGGGAGGGGGCGTGCGGGGGAGGGGGTGAGCGGAAGAGGGGGTGGGCGGAAGAGGGGGCGTGTGGGGGAGGGGGCTTGTGGGGGAGGGGGCGTGCGGGGGACGGGGGGCACGGGGGAGGGGGGTGCGCGGGAGGGGGTGTGCGGGGGAGGGGTGTGCGTGGGAGGGGTGGCGCGGGGGAGGGGGTGTGCGGGGGAGGGGGGTGCGGGGGAGGGGTGGTGCGGGGGAGGGGGTGTGCGTGGGAGGGGGGTGCGGGGGAGGTGTGGGGAGGGGGAGGGGTGGTGCGGGGGAGTGGGTGAGCGGGGGAGGGGGTGTGCGGGGGAGGGGGGTGCGGGGGAGGTGTGGGGAGGGGGAGGGGGGGTGCGGGGGAGGGGGTGTGCGGGGCAGGGGTGGTGCGGGGGTGGGGTGGTGCGGGGGAGGAGGTGTGCGGGGGAGGGGGTGTGCGGGGGAAGGGGGCGCGGTGGAGGGGGGGCGCGGGGGAGGGGGGGCGCGGGGGAGGGGGTGCGCGGGGGAGGGGGGGTGCGGGGGAGGGGGTTGCGGGGGAGGAGGCGTGCGGGGGAGGGGGGGCGCGGGGGAGGGGGCGTGCGGGGGAGGGGGGGCGCGGGGGAGGGGGGGCGCGGGGGAGGGGGTGTGTGTGGGGGGGGGTGCGGTTTATTATATTTTATTAAGTTGTCAATTTTTCACGGCCAATCAACCGAAGCCGCACTTTCAGACTGTGGGTGGAAACCGGAGCACCCGGAGAAAACCCATGCAGACACGGGGAGAATGTACAATATTTGCACAGGCAGTGAGCCAAGCCGGGAATTGAACCTGGCTCTCTCCTTCCCACTTTAGAACGCTGTGCACGCGATCAGAGACATCCCTGACCTTGGTACCCGGGAGGTAACAAACCATGCGGGAGTCTCTGTCCCGACCACAGAACCTCCTGTCCGTACCTCTGACCATTGAGTCCCCTATCACTACTGCTCTCCTCTTCTTCATCCCACCCTTTTGCGCTGTAGAACCAGACTCAGTATCAGAGTTCCGGCTGTCGCAGCTTGTCCCAGGTAAAGCATCTCCCACAACAGTATCCAATTCAGTATACCTGTTGTGGAGGGGTCTGGCCACAGGGGAACCCTGCTCTGTCTGTCCTTTCACACTGCCATTTCCTCTCCTTACAGTAACCCAATTTCCTGTGCTCTGCTGCTGAGGTGTAACTGTCTCCCTAAAGCTACTGTCTACAAACTCCTCATTCTCCCGAATTAGATGGAGGTCATCAAGCTCCTGCTCCAGTTCCCTAACACGCTTTGCTAGCAGCTGCAGCTGGATCCATCTTTTGCAGGTGTTGTCGTCAGGGACACCGGAGGTCTCCCTGATCTCCCACATCCTGCAGGAGGAGCATTCCAACATCTTGCCTGGCATTTCTTTTTACTCTGGGGAAAAACAAGAATAAACTTTCTGGGGAAAAAAACCTCCTCTCGATTTTGCCTGTTCTGGCCGAAGCCCGTTAAGCCAAAGCCCTTCAGCTCTCACTCTGCTCCCTGCTCACTCCGCTGCCCGCTACAACGCTGCCCGCTGAATAGTGCTGTTTGCTACGACTCACACAATTTTTACAGATGCACCAAGAAAGCATTCTTTCTGGTTGTATCACAGCTTGGTCTGTCTCCTGCTCTGTCCAAGACTGCAAGAAACTACAAAGGGTCGTGAACAAAGTAGGGTACGGGAACCGTGGTGCACGAAGGTTGTGATGAACCTGGTGAATAAGAAAAGAGAGGCGTACAGAAGGTTCAGAGAGCTAGGAGGTGTTAAGGATTTAGAGGAGTATACGGGATGTAGGAAGGAGCTTAAGAAGGAAATTAGGAGAGCGAGAAGGGGTCATGAGAATGCCTTGGCGGGTAAGATTAAGGAGAATCCCAAGGCTTTCTACAAATATGTCAAGAGTAAAAGGATGAGATGTGAAGGCATAGGACCCTTAAAAGGTGAAGGGGGAAAAGTTTGTGCGGAACCGTTAGAAATGGCGGAGCTGCTTAATGAATACTTTACCTCGGTATTCACGGTGGAAAGGGATCTGGGTGGTTGTACTGCTGGTTTGCGGTGGACAGAAAGGATCGAGCATGTGGACATAAAGAAAGAGGATGTGTTGGAACTATTGAATGGCATCAAGGTTGGTAAGTCGCCGGGACCGGATGGGATGTACCCCAGGTTACTGTGGGAGGCGAGGGAGGAGATTGCGGAGCCTTTGGCGATGATCTTTGCATCGTCGATGGAGACGGGAGAGGTTCCGGAGGATTGGAGGATTGCAGATGTGGTCCCTATATTCAAGAAAGGGAAGAGGGACAGCCCGGGAAATTACCGACCGGTGAGTCTAACCTCAGTGGTTGGTAAGTTGATGGAGAGGATCCTGAGAGACAGGATTTATGATCATCTAGAGAAGTTTAGTATGATCAAAAGTAGTCAGCACGGCTTTGTCAAGGGCAGGTCGTGCCTTACGAGCCTGGTTGAGTTCTTTGAAAATGTGACCAAACACATTGACGAAGGAAGAGCGGTGGATGTGGTCTATGTGGTCTTCAGCAAGGCGTTCGATAAGGTCCCCCATGCAAGACTTCTTGAGAAAGTGAGAGGGCATGGGATCCAAGGGGCTGTTGCCTTGTGGATCCAGAACTGGCTTGCCTGCAGAAGGCAGAGAGTGGCTGTGGAGGGGTCTTTCTCTGCATGGCGGTCAGTGACCAGTGGAGTGCCCCAGGGATCTGTTCTGGGACCCTTGCTGTTTGTCATTTTCATAAATGACCTGGATGAGGAAGTGGAGGGATGGGTTGGTAAGTTTGCTGACGACACCAAGGTAGGTGGTGTTGTGGATAGTTTGGAGGGATGTCAGAAGTTGCAGCGAGACATAGATAGAATGCAAGACTGGGCGGAGAAGTGGCAGATGGACTTCAACCCGGATAAGTGTGTAGTGATCCATTTTGGCAGATCCAATGGGATGAAGCAGCAATATAATATGAAGGGTACCATTCTTAGCAGTGTAGAGGATCAGAAGGACCTTGGGGTCCGGGTCCATAGGACTCTTAAATCGGCCTCGCAGGTGGAGGATGCGGTCAAGAAGGCGTACGGCGTACTGGCCTTCATTAATCGAGGGATTGAGTTTAGGAGTAGGGAGATAATGCTGCAGCCTTATAGGACCCTGGTTAGACCCCACTTGGAGTACTGCGCGCAGTTCTGGTCACCTCATTACAGGAAAGATGTTGAAGCCATTGAAAGGGTGCAGAGGAGATTTACAAGGATGTTGCCTGGATTGGGGGGCATGCCTTATGAGGATAGGTTGAGGGAGCTTGGTCTCTTCTCCCTGGAGAGACGAAGGATGAGAGGTGACCTGATAGAGGTTTACAAGATGTTGAGAGGTCTGGATAGGGTAGACTCTCAGAGGCTATTTCCAAGGGCTGAAATGGTTGCTACGAGAGGACACAGGTTTAAGGTGCTGGGGGGTAGGTACAGAGGAGATGTCAGGGGTAAGTTTTTCACTCAGAGGGTGGTGGGTGAGTGGAATCGGCTGACGTCGGTGGTGGTGGAGGCAAACTCGTTGGGGTCTTTTAAGATACTTCTGGATGAGTACATGGGATTTAATGGGATTGAGGGCTATAGATAGGCCTCGAGGTGGGGACGTGATCGGCGCAACTTGTGGGCCGAAGGGCCTGTTTGTGCTGTGGCTTTCTATGTTCTAAAGCTCAGTCCATCATGCAAACCAGCCTCCCATCCATTGACTCTGTCTACACTTCCTGCTGCCTCGGAAAAGCAGCCGGCATAATCAAGGACCCCGCACATTCTCTCTTCCACATTGTTTGTACCTTTTGATTCTTTATTCAGAATAAAAAATGTATGAAGTCCAATCAGAGTCCCCACACGAGGGACAAACCAGATTCAAGCTGGCAAGACAAGAATCTCCATCCCATCTTGTCTTGATCAAACAAGATGGACGCTGACAGGATGAGGCATTGCAACACCACCCGGACTTGATCTGGGCTTCATCCTGGCCAAAAGGCCAAGATGGCGTTGAAACATTGCATCCGGTAAGGCCTCAGATTAATCTGATTGGCTACCCTGATCGCTTGCTCTACCCTAGCAGAGGCAAATCATTCTCGCAGGCATCAGCACACCCCAAGTGCAATGGGCGAGTCACATCCCCTGTCTGATCACGGTTTCACTCCTGCCACCTTCTTCCATTAGGGGAAAGATATAGAAGTCTGAAATTATGCACCAACCGTCTCAAGAACAGCTTCTTCACGGCCGCCATGAATGGACCGACCTTACATTCAGTTGATTTTTCTCAGCTCCCGAACTATGACTGTAACACTACATTCTGCACCCTCCCCTTTCCTTCTCTATGAACGGTATGCTTTGTCTGTATAACCCGCAAGAAACAATACTTTTCACTGTATACTAATACATGTGACAATAATAAATCAAATCAAATTACCTCCCTCCCCCATTGGCCCCTCCCCTTCCCCATTGGCCCCTCCCCTCCCCCATTGGCCCTTCCCCTCCCCCCTCCCCCTACCCCTTCCCCTCCCCCTCTCCCCCTTCCCCTCTCCCCTCTCCCCTTCCCCTCCCCTCTCCCCTTCCCCCTTCCCCTTCCCCCTTCCCCTCCCCATTCCCCTCCCTCTTCCCCTCTCCCCTTCCACTCCCCCTTCCCCTCCCCTCCCCTTCCCCTCCCCCCTTCCCCTCCCCCCATTCCCTCTCCCCCTTCCCCTCACCCCTTCCCCTCTCCCCTTCCCTCCTCCTTCCCCTCTCCCCTCTCCCCTTCCCCTCCCCCTTCCCCTCCCCCTTCCCCTCTCCCCTTACCCTCCCCCTTCCCCTCCCCCTCACCCCTTCCCCTCCCGCTTCCTCTCCCCCTTCCCCTCTCCCCTCCCCCTTCCCCTCCCCCCTTCCCCTCCCCCTCTCCCCTTCCCCTCCCCCCTTCCCCTCTCCCTCTCCCTCCCCTTCCTCCCCTCCCCTCCCCATCCCCTCCCCCATTCCCACCCCCTCCCCAGCGCAGGTGGACACAGAGATACATATAGTTCTGCTCTCCCTGTATATTGCCAGAACAAAATCCCAGATATGGGTGAAGCAAAGTTCAATACAGATACATCTCCTCTTGATCCTGCCCTCTGAAACCCTCCCAGAACAGTTACACACGGGATTGCAGACAGAGCAAAGCTCACTCTGCAGTGTCCCATTGAATAGTTCACTGCAAAGGGTGTTTACTCTGTGTCGAACCCCATTCTGAACCATGTTTCTGTATTTGCCATTGGGTTACTGTAAATTGTGCTTCCATTGAACATTTCCAAGGATAGGGACAGCACTGGGTAAAGTGTATGGTCTTGCTGCACTGCCAATTCAAACAGGCTGATAAAAGGGACGTGTATCTTCTGTATCAAACACGTTTCCATCACTGTCCATGAAGTCATCCCAGGGCAGCCTCACTGAGATTGATATTTTCCATTTGTGCTTTTATAATAACGGTCTTCTGTTAATTTGTTGTTATAGTTTGTGAAATACTCCTTCAGATCTTTCCGAAATACAGTTCAGACACTTGGGAATTAGAATGAATTAATTGCAGATATTTTCTGTTGTATGTGAAGAGTGTCCCAGTAAAGAAAATCAGATTGACCAACTGGTTGCAATCAATGCCAAATGGGGAATAATTGTCCTGTGTAGAAGTGAGAACCCGTTCCATATTGTGATTGTTTGCAGTATTGGGACAGTGAGATGACCCGATCCAACACAAGAACACTTTGCAATATCTCCCAGTAACAGTGAGTCTGTGTGTCAGCGTTAACCAAGCGGGGTGACATTCCCGGTGGTGCTGACATCTCACGCAGAGTGAAAACCAGAATTCAATTGGTGGGGATTGCCTTGTTAAATTCAGCTGGGGATTTATTGAGGGAATTTGTGAAAATGCATGTGGAGATCTTATACAATCTAATTGAAAAACATTTCGAAATCCGTTTCTCCAACTGACTGTACAGAACAGAAGAGGTACATTTATAGAGAACTCAAGGTGAATAACATTAGTTCCACTCACTGAACACCAGCAGTAACTTTTTAATGCATATCATTTTATCACACCCCCCCCCCGCCTCATTTCCCAAATAATCCCAGATCTGTGGATATGAACCCCAAGATCTATCTGTTCCTCCACAGTCTTCAGAACCCTACCTTTGACCCTGTAATCCACATTTAAATTAGTCCTACCAAAATGAATCACCTCACATTTATCAGGGTTAAACTCCATTTGCCATTTTTGAGCCCAGCTTTGCATCCTATCTATGTCCCTTTGCAGCCTACAACGGCCCTCCACCTCATCCACTACTCCACCAATCTTGGTGTCATCAGCAAATTTACTGATCCACCCTTCAGCCCCCTCCTCTCAGTCATTAATAAAAATCACAAAGAGCAGAGGACCAAGCACTGATCCATGCGGCACTCCGCTAACAACCTGCCTCCAATCCGAAAATTTTCCATCGACCACCACCCTCTGTCTTCGATCAGACAGCCAGTTACCTATCCAATCGGCCAACTTTCCCTCTATCCCACACCTCCTCACTTTCATCATAAGCCGACCATGGGGGACCTTATCAAATGCCTTACTAAAATCCATGTATATGACATCAACTGCCCTACCTTCATCAACACACTTAGTTACCTCCTCAAAAAATTCAATCAAATTTGTGAGGCACGACTTGCCCTTCACGAATCCATGCTGACTATCCCGGATTAATCCGCATCTTTCTAAATGGTCGTAAATCCCATCTCTAAGGACATTTTCCATCAATTTACCAACCACCGAAGTAAGACTAACCGGTCTATAATTACCAGGGTCATTTCTATTCCCTTTCTTAAACAGAGGAACAACATTCGCCATTCTCCAGTCCTCTGGCACCATCCCCGTGGACAGCGAGGACCCAAAGATCAAAGCCAAAGGCTCTGCAATCTCATCCCTTGCCTCCCAAAGAATCCTATCTTACATTTCATCAGGCCCAGGGGACTTATCGACCTTCAGTTTATTCAAAACTGCCAGGACATCCTCCCTCTGAACATCTATTTCCTCCAGCCTATTAGCCTGTAACACCTTCTCTTCCTCAAAAACATGGCCCCTCTCCTTGGTGAACACTGAAGAAAAGTATTCATTCATCACCTCGCCTATCTCTACTGACTCCATACACAAGTTCCCACTACTGTCCTTGACCGGCCCTAACCTCACCCTGGTCATTCTTTTATTCCTCACATAAGAGTAAAAAGCCTTGGGGTTTTCCATGATCCGACCCGCCAAGGACTTCTCGTGTCCCCTCCCAGCTCTCCTAAGCCCCTTTTTCAGCTCATTCCTTGATAACTTGTAACCCTCAATCGAGCCATCTGAACCTTGTTTCCTCATCCGTACATAAGCTTCCCTCTTCCTTTTCACAAGACAGTCCACCTCTTTCGTGAACCATGGTTCCCTCACTCGGCCATTTCCTCCCTGCCTGACAGGGACATACCTATCAAGGACATCCAGTATTTGTTCCTTGAAAAATTTCCACTTTTCATTAGTTCCTTTCCCTGACAGTTTCTGTTCCCAACTTAAGCCCCCTAATTCTTGCCTAATCGCATCATAATTACCTCTCCCCCAATTGTAAACCTTGCCCTGCCGTACGGCCCTATCCCTCTCCATTGCAATAACAAAAGACACCGAATTGTGGTCACTATCTCCAAAGTGCTCTCCCACAACCAAATCTGACACTTGGCCCGGTTCATTTCCCAGTACCAAATCCAATGTGGCCTCACATCTTGTCGGCCTATCCACATATTGTGTCAGGAAACCCTCCTGCACACACTGCACAAAAACTGCCCCATCCAAACTATTTGACCTACAAAGGTTCCAATCAATATTTGGAAAGTTAAAGTCCCCCATGACAACTACCCTGTGACCCCTACACATATCCATAATCTGCTTAGCAATTTCTTCCTCCACATCTCTATTAATATTTGGGGGCCTATAGTAAACTCCTAACAATGTGACCGCTCCTTTCCTATTTCTAACCTCAGCCCATATTACCTCAGTGTACAGATCCCCCTCGAAGTGCCTTTCCGCAGCCGTTAAACTATTAGTAGAGATACAGTCAGTAACACAGGGTGCTGGGGGAGAGAGGTTACTGAGTGACAGTGTGAGGGAGCTGGATTAACATCAGTACAGCTACAGTCAGTAACACAGGGTGCTGGGGGAGAGGGGTTACTGAGTGAGAGTGTGAGGGAGCTGGATTAACATCAGTACAGATACAGTCAGTAACACAGGGTGCTGGGGGAGAGGGGTTACTGAGTGACAGTGTGAGGGAGCTGGATTAACATCAGTACAGATACAGTCAGTAATACAGGGTGCTGGGGGAGAGGGGTTACTCAGTGACAGTATGAGGGAGCTGGATTCACATCAGTACAGACACAGTCAGTAACACGGGGTGCTGGGGGGAGAGGGGTTACTGAGTGACAGTGTGAGGGAGCTGGATTAACATCAGTACAGATACAGTCAGTAACACAGGGTGGTGGGGTGAGAGAGGGGTGACTGAGTGACAGTCTGAGGGAGCTCATTGTTCCACAGGAGCAGGTTGAGGGTGAGGGAGCTTGTTTTGTGCATTATATTTATTTATTTTTCAGTTAAATTTGTGACAAAACTCAGAGGGTTTTTTCAAAACAGGAAGTAGGCCCAGCAGCATCCTGGGAAGGTTTTGGAGAGTTTAAAAGTAGGCCGCACTTTTGAACGGGCAGCGCTGTTAGCGGGCAGCGGACTGAGCAGGGGGCAGAGTGAGAGCTGAAGGACTTTGGCTCAAAACAGGCTTCGGCGAGAACAAGCAGAGGCGAGAGTAGGTTTTTTTCTTTTTCAGAAAGTTTATTCCTGTTTTTCCCCAGAGTAAAAAAAAATGCCAGGCAAGATGTTGGAATGCTCCTCCTGCAGGATGTGGGAGATCAGGGAGACCTCCGGTTTCCCTGACGACAACACCTGCAAATGATGGATCCAGCTGCAGCTGCTAGCAAAGCGTGTTAGGGAACTGGAGAAGGAGCTTGATGACTTCCATCTAATTCGGGAGAATGAGGAGTTTATAGACAGTAGCTTTAGGGAGGTAGTTACACCTAAGCAGCAGAGCACAGGAAATTGGGTTACTGTAAGGAGAGGAAATGGCAGTGTGAAAGGACAGACAGAGCAGGGTTCCCCTGTGGCCATACCCCTCCACAACAGGTATACTGAATTGGATACTGTTGTGGGAGATGCTTTACCTGGGACAAGCTGCGACAGCCGGAACTCTGATACTGAGTCTGGTTCTACAGCGCAAAAGGGTGGGATGAAGAAGAGGAGAGCAGTATTGATAGGGGACTCAATGGTCAGAGGTACGGACAGGAGGTTCTGTGGTCGGGACAGAGAGTCCCGCATGGTTTGTTGCCTCCCGGGTGCCAGGGTCAGGGATGTCTCTGATCGCGTGCACAGCGTTCTAAAGTGGGAAGGTGATCAGCCAGATGGCGTGATACACATCGGTACCAATGACGTGGGAAGGAAGAATGAGAAGGTCCGAAAGAGTGAGTACAAAGAGCTTGGAAGGAAGTTAAAAAGCAGGACCCCGAGGGTAGTAATCTCAGGATTGCTACCTGAGCCACATGCCAGTGAGGGCAGGAGTAGGATGCTTGGGCGGATGAACACATGGCAGAGGAACTGGTGCAGGGGGCAGGGTTTCCAATTCTTGGATCATTGGGACCTCTTCTGGGGCAGGTGGGACCTGTACAAGAGAGACGGGTTACACCTAAACTACAAGGGGACCAATATATTTGCATGGAGATTTGCCAGTGTTATTGTGGAGCGTTTAAACTAGATTTGCAGGAGGATGGGTACCAGAGTGCCAGAGCAGATAGTGGAGCTGGGGTAAAAAGACAGGTTCGTTCAAGCAAAATCACAAATGGAAGGGTTGAGTGCAGTGGAAATAATTTTTTGAGGTGTGTCTATTTCAATGCCAGGAGTATTGTGGGGAAGGCAGATGAGCTGAAGGCGTGGATCGACACATGGAAATATGACATTATAGCCATTAGTGAAACTTGGCTACAGGAGGGGCAGGACTGGCAGCTCAATGTTCCGGGGTTCCAATGTTTCAGGCGGGATAGAGGCAGAGGGATAAAAGGTGAGGGGGGTGGCATTGTTGGTCGGGGAAAATGTTACAGCGGTACTCAGGCAGGATAGATTAGGGAGCTTGTCGACAGAGGCCCTATGGGTGGAGCTGAGAAACAGGAAAGGTATGACCACATTAATGGTGTTGTGTTATACACCACCCAATAGTCAGCGAGAATTGGAGGAGCAAATCATCAGAGAGATAGCTGACAACTGCAAGAAACACAAAGTTGTGATAGTTGGGGATTTTAATTTTCCACATATAGATTGGGACTCACATACTGTTAAAGGTTTAGATGGGGTAGAGTTTGTAAAATGTGTTCAGGAGAATTTTCCACATCAGTATATAGAGGTGCCAACGAGAGAGGATGCGATATTGGATCTCCTATTGGGAAATGAGTTAGGGCAGGTGATGGAATTTAACGCAGACAAGTGTGAGATATTGCACTTTGGAAGGACAAACCAAAGAAGAACGTACAGGGTAAATGGTAGGACTCTGAAGAGTGCAGTTGAACAGAGGGATCTGGGAACACAGGTACAGAGTTCCCTAAAAGTGACGTCACAGGTGGATAGGGTCGTAAGAGTGCCTTTGGTACATTGGCCTTTATAAATCGGAGTATCGAGTATAAAAGTTGGAGTGTTATGGTAAGGTTATATAAGGCATTGGTGAGGCCGAATTTGGAGTATTGTGTACAGTTTTGGTCACCTAGTTACAGGAAGGATGTAAATAAGATTGAAAGAGTGCAGAGAAGGTTCACAAGGATGTTGCCGGGACTTGAGAAGCTGAGTTCCAGAGAGAGATTGAATAGGTTGGGACTTTATTCCCTGGAGCGTAGAAGATTGAGGGGAGATTTGATAGAGGTGTATCAGATTTTGATGGGTATAGATAGAGTGAATGCAAGCAGGCTTTTTCCGCTGAGGCTAGGGGAGAAAAAAACCAGAGGGCATGGGTTAAGGGTGAAAGGAGAAAGGTTTAAAGGGAATATTAGGGGGGGCTTCTTCACGCAGAGAGTGGTGGGAGTGTGGAATGAGCTGCCGGATAAAGTGGTAAATGCGGGGTCACTTTTAACATTTAAGAAAAACTTGGATAGGTTCATGGATGAGAGGCGTGTGGAGGGATATGGTCCAAGTGCAGGTCAGTGGGACTAGGCATAAAATGGTTTGGCACAGACAAGAAGGGCCAAAATGCCTGTTTCTGAGCTGTAATTTTCTATGGTTCTATGGATGTGAGTGTGAGGGAACACTCTGGATCCAGTGATCATAATGCCATTAGTTTCAAACTGATCATGGATAAGGATAGATCTGGTCCTCGGGTTGAAGTTCTCAACTGGAAAAAAGGCCAAATTTGATGAAATGAGAAGGGATCTGGGAAGTGTGGATTGGCACAGGCTGTTCTCTGGTAAGGATGTAAATGGAAAGTGGGAGGCCTTCAAAGGAGAAATTTTGAGAGTGCAGAGTTTGTATGTTCCTCTCAGGATTAAAGGCAAAGTAGATAGGAATAAGGAACCATGGTTCTCGAGGGAGATTGTAACACTGATTAAGAGGAAGAGAGAGTTGTATCAAATGTACAGGCAGCAAGGAACAGATCAGATGCTCGAGGAGTATAAAAAGTGCAAGAAGCTACTTAAGAGGGAAATCAGGAGAGCTAAAAGAAGACATGAGGTTGCTTTGGCAGACAGAGTGAAGGAAAATCCAAAGAGCTTCTATATGTTAGGAGCAAAAGGATAGTGAGGGACAAAATTGGTCCTCTTGAAGACCAGAGTGGTAGACTGTGTATGGAACCAAAAGAGATGGGGGAGATACTAAATGGTTTTTTTTGCATCCGTATTTACTGAGGAAACGGGCATGGAGTCTACGGAAATAGGGAAAACAGGTAGGGAGGTCATGGAACCTTTACAGATTAAAGCGGAGGAGGTGCTCGCTGTCTTGAGGCAAATCAGAGTGGATAAATCCCCAGGACCGGACAGGGTATTCCCACTGACCTTGAGGGAAGCTAGTGTTGAGAGTGAGGTGGAAAGAGTAGGAGACCGGGAAGAAACAAATAAAGGGAGAGTGAGCGATAAAAGAAAATTAGATGAGCTTCAGTGTCAGCAACGAAATCCATTTGTCTGCCTCAGAGTGTTCCTGGACATCCATCTTCTTTCTCAGAAGAAAGAATATGGTACCCAGATATGATGGTGGTTCTTGCACTATCAGACTTGCCCTGCCATAGAATATGGTGTTAAACCCCTGGGTGCATAATTAATGAGTTGGGAGCTGGAAGATATGGCGTGGTTTCCCGCCAGCTCGAGAGCGGGAAACACACCATGTTCCTCTCCTCTCACCATGGGACACAGACCTGGGTGGGAGATTTCCACCCAGGGAGTCTAAGCCGACAGTTTCCTGCTGCTTCACTCCCTCCGTCCTGGAGTAGAGCTGTTACATTTTGCAGTTTCCAGTCCACTGGGGCCTTTCCTGAAGCTAGGGAATGTTAGCAGATTACAACCAATGCAGTGCCATAGCAGAGGCCTGGGCATCCAGGTGAGTGATGGCGGGATTTGGATTGTGGGGCAGAGGAGTGGATTTTGAGGAAGGACAGATGGGTGGCTCTCAGTCGGCTGCCCTTTCCTAATGTCTGGTTCTTTGATAAGACACTTCAGAGCCTTTAAATAAGCCACCTCCGCCCTCCCCCCTCCCGATCCAGGAACCCACAAACAACCTGACAGTGTGAGAGTGATCAATGCTTACTTTTCAAGCTCCCCGCATGACAAGTTTCCCCCATCCACCATTGGGTGAATACCAGCAGTGACAGCATGAGGCCCTTCGGTGGTCATTAAATGCCCACCTAACGGCCTCAATTGTTGGCCGGCAGGAAGGCCATTCATGAGGCAGGAAAGTGACAGGTTCCGCATCAATCACTCTCCCACCTGATTAAATACCTTCCCCACCCGCTCCAAACTTACCGCGGGAAAACGCATTCAGTTCCACCCAGTATTTTAGTGAGGGCATGGAAAGAAAGGACAATTCATTTCAAAAAAAGGATCAAAGAAATTAAAGGAAAACATCCACATTGTAAAATTGCGCAGACCTTATTTCTGAAATCACAAATGACCGGTTTCTTTTGTTGTTGGAACTTGGGAGTTGATAGGAGCTGTCGGAGGGGGAATTTATTTGATTTGATTTTGATTTGATTTATTCTTGTCACATATATTAGTGTACAGTGAAAATTATTGCATCTTGCACGCTATACAGACAAAGCACACTGTACATAGAAAAGGAAAGGAGAAGTATGTAGTGTTACAGTCATAGCTGGGGTGTTGAGAAAGATCAGTGTGATGCGAGGGAGGGCCATTCAAAAGTCTGATGGCAGCAGGGAAGAAGCTGTTCTTGAGTCAGTTGGTAATTTCCACTTGTGGCAAATACAATGGGACAGTCCTGGTTTCCATAACGCCTGTGCTTATAGTTTTATCAACTGGGAACAGCAGAAGTCTCTCTTTCTGCCTTCTATTGACCTGATCTGATAAATGAAACACATGGAACGAAATTTGTGGTTGGTTTTGGTCAACTTGCGGTTTGCACGCACTGAACGAGTAACTTAGCTGCGGAAATTATTACAATTCACAAGAGGTCGAAACTCCAGTGAATACAAAGGCATCACAAGCTTGATTTATGTGCGCAACTGAAATAAAAGCAGATTAGCAAAGACCTTGTCTGGAGAACACCAGATATGATGACATGCTGTCGTCTCTGCTTGTTAATTTTCTAATGGAGATTGTTGGTGCTACAAATCTTATTGCTTTTGCCAGTAGCATAGAACATAGAACATTACAGCGCAGTACAGGCCCTTCGGCCCTCGATGTTGCGCCGACCAGTGGTACCAATCTAAAGCCCCTCTAATCTACACTATTCCAATATCATCCATATGTTTATCCAATAACCACTTGAACGCTCTCAACGTTGACGAGTCCACCACTGCTGCCGGCAGGGCATTCCACGCCCTTACTACTCTCTGAGTAAAGAACCTACCTCTAACATCTGTCCTATGTCTCTCACCCCTCAATTTAAAGCTATGTCCCCTCGTGCTAGCCAACACCATCCGAGGAAAAAGGCTCTCACTATCCACCCTATCTAATCCTCTCATCATCTTGTATGCCTCTATTAAGTCACCTCTTAACCTTCTTCTCTCGAATGAAAATAACCTCAAGCCCCTCAGCCTTTCCTCATACGATTTTCCCACCATACCAGGCAACATCCTGGTAAATCTCCTCTGCATCCTTTCCAACACTTCCACATCTTTCCTATAATACGGCGACCAGAACTGTACGCAATACTCCGAATGCGGCCGCACCAGAGTTTTGTACAGTTGCAGCATGACCTCCTGGCTCCGAAACTCAATCCCTCTACCAATAAAAGCGAACACACCTTACGCCTTCTTAACAACCCTATCAACCTGGGTGCCAACTTTCAGGGATCTATGCACATGGACACTCAGATCCCTCTGTTCATCCACACTACCAAGTATCTTACCATTAGCCCAGTACTCTGTATTCCTGTTACTCCTTCCAAAGTGAATCACCTCACACTTTTCCGCATTGAACTCCATTTGCCACCTCTCAGCCCAGCTCTGCAGCTTATCTATGTCCCTCTGTAACCTGCCACTTCCCTCCGCACTGTCTACAACTCCACCGACTTTAGTGTCATCCGCAAATTTACTAATCCATCCTTCCACGCCCTCATCCAAGTCATTAATAAAAATGGCAAACAGCAGTGGCCCCAAAACAGATCCATGCGGTACACCACTAGTAACTGAACTCCAGGATGAATATTTCCCATCAACCACCACCCTTTGTTTTCTTACAGCTAGCCAATTCCTGATCCAAACCACTAAATCATCCTCAATCCCATGTGTCCGTATTTTCTGCAAAATGGTTCACAGCGCGATGGGGAGTGTACAGAAGAAGGAATGGAAAATGTATAGTTTTATTCACCGTAAAAGGATCAAAAAAAGGACCTTGTGTATATATATAAGGGAGACTGTCACTTTCCATCCCTGGAATACTCGCTGTGTGACTGGTATGCAACCTCATTGAGAAGCAGAGGTGAATGCCAAAAGTGCACAAAGCATTTATCACAGACATATTCATCCACTCTGGAAAAAGGGACACTTTGAAATGGATAATGTGGTCCACTTTATCAGAAGTTGGCAATGCTATCAGCTACATCATTAGATAGGGAAAAATTGGGGTAGGGAGGAGGTGTGACATATTCACTCTTGCATTCAAAAACATACCAACGAAAGTCATATTGTTCAGGATTTTGTAATGCAGCCATAGATTGTCATGTGGGTAATATTTATCTCTGTTGTTCAAAGCTGTTCTGCACCAAGTGATGAGGTTATTATTAATATCTGTTCTAAATGTCTGGTGCAACCGTGATATCCATCTCTGTCCCTTGGTTAGGTTGCACACAGTTGGTATCCCAGTGAATCAGAGCCATGGTCTCCCTCAGACTCACACAAACTCCTTGCCGACTGCCTCATTTTCACCAACACACATGAATTGGGAAATTGTGACTTTGTTTTTGTTTCACCTGTTTCAGCTCCATTAAAGATGTTATATAAACGCAGTTGTTGATAAATTCCTTCTTTTCTCAAGCCCATGCTTGTTCTCTTCGGAGCGAGGCGAGCTGTGCCCAGCTTCTAATTTTATCTTTTACTCTTGTTCGGTGCCTCTAAAACTTCATTCTAACTCTTTAAAACTCTCTAACAACGCCTTAATGTAATTTCTCATAGATTTGGCCACACCCTAGCTGTGACTGTAACATTACATTCTGCACTCTCTCCTTTCCTTCTCTATCACAGTATGTTTTGTCTGAATAACCCGCAAGAAACATTACTTTTCACTGCATGTTAATACATGTGACAATAATAAATCAAATCAAATCCAATCTTTTGTTTTACAATTCACTGCCTCCATTTTAATTATATTTTCTTTCTTCCCAACTCTGTCTCTCATTTCGTAAAAAGTTTATTGTCATTTGGTCCCTTTGCCTTTTGCACTGTCTCTCGCTCTTTCTCTCTGCCTCTGTTTGTGTATTTTCCTGTGGATCTGACTTGCTCCCTCTTTCTGCTTGTCCCTGGTTGTCTGTACATCTGTCTTTTTTTCATCATCTCTATCTTCTATTATTGTTTCCCTTTCTCTATTAATTCCTTGGTCACCTTTGCTGTTAAAATGTATCTTTCTCTCGATCCATTCCCCTTTGTCATTCCACTTCTTTCCCTTTCTCCCTCACTTGTTCCCGACCTCAGCCTTTCCCACTGTAGGTGGTCTCTCACCTGCCTTGATGTGGATCTGGGTGACAGATCATCTGGTGCCATTCATGACAAACTGGGATATTTCCACTCATGAACGGGGCAAGGATATAGCCAGAAGATTCTTCCTTTTGCTATCAATTGGCAACTTTGCTCAGCATACAATCCCGACAGTGCAGAAGGAGGTGATTTGGTCCATCGAGTCTGCACTGACTCTCCAAACGAGCATGTTACCCAGACCCAGAATCTGCCCTATCCCCGTTGCCGCAAGCATTTACCTTGCGAATCCCCCTAACCTACAGATCTTGGGACACATCTCATTTTTTGCACATAAAACTGAACATTAGTCCTCTTTAACTCGATACAATCATAGAATCCCCACAGTGCGGAAGGGGGCCAATCGGCCAATTGAGCTTTAACCAACAACAATCCCAGCCAGGCCTTGTTCCCATGTATTTACCCTTCTAGTCCCCCTGACACCAAGGGGCAATCTAGCACGGCCAATCCATCTAACCCGCACATCTTTGGACTGTGGGAGGAAATCGGAGCACCCGGAGGAAACTCAGGCAGACCATGGGAGAACGTGCAAACTGCACACAGCGCTCCGAAAGCTAATGGTATTTGCTACCAAATAAACCTGTTGGACTTTAACCTGGTGTTGTTAAAACTCTTACAATGCAAAGGCAGCAGCATTGACTGTCAGAGACATGTCCGTTAGGCTGACACCAGCATAGCTAGAGCCGGGTTGACCAACATATTCACTGGGCAAACACACGTCAATGTTTTTCTCACTCAAGCGGCCGATGAGTAAATTTCAGAATGATAAAGTTTGGCACAGCAGAAATTTCAATGAAAAACTAAACTGAGATATGAAAAGAAACAACTTGCTGAGCACAATAATGAGTAATAAATAAAGATGATTATTAGAGTTTAATCCTCATCAATCACAAATTGTTTCTCTCCCACATTTGCTGCAGATTGGCTCAAAATCCTATCAGCAGCAAACATGGGAAAGAAACGGGATGTGATTGGAGGAGCAGCTCCATGCAGATTCTTCCATTCAAACTGAACTGTGTGACTGAGATTCTGGAAACTCGCTCCGGGGGCCGCATTGAGGGGCTTCGAGGGTCACATTCGCCCCTTGGTCCACACGTTGGACAACCCTGGGCTACTGCATGTGTTTGATGAGTGAGTAACAATTTATGTGTTTGGAAAGAGAGCAAACATCATCAGGGAATGAGTGAAGAAGAGTGGAGACATCCAGGTCTTGCCATCCTTACGCCAATGCAGAAAATGCAGATGTATGGGATTGGGGGTGATCTAGGAAATTGGATCAGGAATTGGCTAGCGGATAGGAAACAGAGGGTGGTGGTTGATAGTAAATATTCATCATGGAGTGCGGTTACAAGTGGTGTACCTCAGGGATCTGTTTTGGGGCCACTGCTGTTTGTAATATTTATTAATGATCTGGATGAGGGTATAGTTGGGTGGATTAGCAAATTTGCTGATGACACCAAAGTCGGTGGTGTGGTAGACAGTGAGGAAGGGTGTCGTAGTTTGCAGGAAGACTTAGACAGGTTGCAAAGTTGGGCCGAGAGGTGGCGGATGGAGTTTAATGCGGAGAAGTGTGAGGTAATTCACTTTGGTAGGAATAACAGATGTGTTGAGTATAGGGCTAACGGGAGGACTTTGAATAGTGTGGAGGAGCAGAGGGATCTAGGTGTATGTGTGCATAGATCCCTGAAAGTTGGGAATCAAGTAGATAAGGTTGTTAAGAAGGCATATGGTGTCTTGGCGTTTATTGGTAGGGGGATTGAATTTAGGAGTCGTAGCGTTATGTTGCAACTGTACACAACTCTGGTGCGGCCGCACTTGGAGTACTGTGTGCAGTTCTGGTCCCCACATTACAGGAAGGATGTGGAGGCTTTGGAGAGGGTGCAGAGGAGGTTTACCAGGATGTTGCCTGGTATGGAGGGGAGATCCTATGAGGAGAGGCTGAGGGATTTGGGATTGTTTTCGCTGGAAAGGCGGCGGCTAAGAGGGGATCTTATTGAAACATATAAGATGATTAGAGGTTTAGATAGGGTGGATAGTGATAGCCTTTTTCCTCTGATGGAGAAATCCAGCACGAGGGGGCATGGCTTTAAATTGAGGGGGGGTAGTTATAGAACCGATGTCAGGGGTAGGTTCTTTACCCAGAGGGTGGTGAGGGATTGGAATGCCCTGCCAGCATCAGTAGTAAATGCGCCTAGTTTGGGGGCGTTTAAGAGATCCGTAGATAGGTTCATGGACGAAAAGAAATTGGTTTAGGTTGGAGGGTCACAGTTTTTTTTTAACTGGTCGGTGCAACATCGTGGGCCGAAGGGCCTGTTCTGCGCTGTAACGTTCTATGTTCTATGTTCTATGTTCTAATGGAAGATGAAGTGCTGGATCAGGAAGGCCTGGGGGCAGAGTGGGTAATTACTGCTGGTGAGATGGGTTGAGTGGGTGGCCTAATGAATGGGCACAGGAGAGCGTCTGGTGAGGACAAAACATAGAGCTTGTGTATCCATCACTGGTCACAGAGAGCAGTCTGAAGGACGTATTGGGATAAGAACAAAATAACTAGGAGCAGCAGAAGGCCATTCAGCCCCTCGAGCATACTCCATCACGGCTGATCTAATTATAGTCTCAACTCTTTTCCCCGTAACCCTTGATTCGCTTCTCAATCCAATATCATTCTGAACTCAGCCTTGAATATATTCAATGACTCTGCCGCCACTAGTCTCCAGGGAAGAGAATTCCACTCACCAGCCACCATCTAAAAAATAAATTTCTCCTCATCTCAGTCTTAAGGGACTGTCAATTACATTTTAAAATCTGTCCCCTTGTTCTGGTTTCTCTTACAAGAAGAAACAGCCTCTCAGCAACCACCCTGTCTCATCCCCTCAACGCGGTAACCTTTTAATCTTCTGAACTTTCATAGATATTGCTCCAATCTGCTCAAATTTTCCTCGTAAAATAAACCTCTCCATCCCAGGAATCAGCTGAGTGAACTTTCTCTGAACTGGTTCCAGTACAATTCTATCCTTTTTTAAGTAAAGAGCTCAACATTATACACATTTCTCCAGTTGTGATCTAATGAAGGTCGTGTAAAGCTGCAGCAAAACCTTCTTACTCTTACCTTCCATTCCTATTGCAGTAAGAATGTTAAGAAACAGGAGCAGGAGTCATCCATTCTGTCCTTCAAATCCACTCCATCATTCAATGTGACCATGGCTGATCCTCGGCTTCAACACCATTTCCAGCATTATCCCTGCATTCCTTGATTCACCAGCATTCTAATGGAAAACAAATACCCCTCATCTCAGCCTAAATAACTGCCCCTTATTCTCAGACTGTGTCCCAGGTTTCAGACCCTCCAGCAAGGGGAAACATCCTTTCTGCATCTGGCCTATTGAACCCCATAAATTAGTGTAGGTTTGAATAAGTTCAGCGATCATTCTTCTAAAGGCCTGAGAATAAAGTGTTTTTGTTCCTCATAGTACAACCCATCTGTCCCTGGACCTATTTTAGTGAACCTTCTTTACATGCCAAGTACATCTTTGCTTCAGCCAGGAGACCAAACCTGTACACAATACTCCAGGTTGGTCTCAGCAAGGCTGCATATAATTGCAGGAAGACATCTTTTTCCTCCACTCAAATCCTCTTAGAATAATGGCTAACATACCATGTGTTATCTTAACTGCTCTCATCTTCGCTTTCAGTGCCTCATCAACAAGGACATCAAAATATCTTGAAGTTGTCTTAATGTCTGTTTTTCCTACAAAATTAGATAACCTCACATTTTTCCACCTTGGCGTCCAGCTGGCAAACCTTTGGCCGCTCCCTGAGCCTCTCCACATCCCCTTGAAACATCTTTGCATCCTCCTCACAATTCAGATTTTCACCTAGTTTTCCAGTTTTTGCAAATTTGGAAATATTATATTTGATCCCCACATCCATATCATTGATATAGATTCTGAATAGCTGAGACCCCAACACTGATCCCTGCTGTACTCCACTAGTTAGAGGCTGTCAACCCAAAAGAACCCATTTATTCCAACTCCTTGTTTCTGTCCACTCAATCCACATGGGAGAGCTGGTGCAGACACGATGGGCCAAATGGCCTCCTCCTGCACCAACACTATTCTGTGAAATCTTAGAAAACAGGGAAATGCTGGGATTAAACTCAGCAGGTTCGGCAGCATCTGTGCAGAGAGAGAGAGAAACAGAGTTAACATTTCAGGTCTGTGACCTTTCCTGTGAACTGGGGAAAGTTAGAAATGTAACAGGTTTGGAGAAAGGGGCGGGTGGGACAGGGACGAAAGGAAGGTCTGTGAGAGGGTGGAAGACAGGAGAGATTGAATGAGAGAAAATTGAACCCCCCCCCCCCCCCCCCCCAGAGCCAAACTCCCTCAGAGGCTCCCACACTGCATTCCAACAAACTGAACTGGATTGGACTGAATGGGAAGTCATGGGAATGTAACCCTCACTGACTTCATGGATCAAGTACATTTCTGGATGGAAATTAGCTGCATAGACTCCAGCCTGGTTGTTGGTGTGAAACAGGAGCTGATGTCTATCTGTGTGTGTGTGTGTGTGTGTGAGTTCCTGCCTGCAGCTCCCAGAGAGTTTAAAATCCTGCATCTGTCTCTCTGCAGAGCTGCTGGTTAAAGACACATTTCCAGCATTTATCAGACAGAAACTTCACTCTCATTCTCTCCCTCCCCTCCCCCAGCCAGTGCTTCTGTTAAAAAAAGGCTAAACGCTTTATTTTGCAGCTCTGATCAGTGGTGAGTGATTAACCATGAAGCACAGGGCACACACACACACTCACACACCCGGACACACAGCATTGTAAATCAGAAGTGGGATTTGTAAACGCAGCAACAAAGAACTTTGCAAGATCTTGTTTCAGTTCAGGCAACTTAAGGAAAAGTGAACTTTGCAAGAATCAGCAAAGGGTGCAAACCTGTAGCGGATGGAGTCCTGGATGAACAAGTTGTACAATCCACATTCAGACCTGGCCTCTCTCTCTCTCTCTGGCAGTGCAGGGCTGCTGGTTCATTTAAATCCATCTTCTCTCAGCTCCCAGTGCTGGTGATGTGAAGCTGGGAGTGGGGGGAGGGAGAGCCTTGGGATGAACCATTTGCCTGGTGCTCACTAACCCCCACACACACAAACACCCCCCCCACACACACACACTCAGAGACAGATTGGTGTTGGATTGGCCCATACCTGGAGTAGGTGGGTTCAGGTGAGGTGTAGGAGCTGTGGTTGGATGGGGGGGGGGGGGGTGATTGGGGAGGTGTGGACAGTTTGAGTGACTCAGTGAGGTTATAAAAAGGCTGAGGCTCCTTTGTCCAGTCTCTCTCTCCACGTGGGTTGGTAAGTATCAGGTAAGCTGTGTCTTTGTGAGTGAGTGAGTCAGTGTGTGCTTGCATGGAGTTCCAGCTCTGATATTTTAACCCCCCCTTTCCCAGCACAAAGCCCCTGTTCCTGGATCTCTCTCCCCACCATGGGAGAGGGGATGGAAGGAGTTGGAGAGATCACCGAGGGAAAACATGTGCGATGGTGAGTATGAACCTCTTCACTTTCTGTCTGCACCTTTCCCGCCTCAGCCCTGCTTTTCTCTCTGTTTGCAGCCTCCTCTCAATCTCCCTCTCCATCTTTCTCTCTCTCAAACTTTCTCCCTCTCATTCTCTCTCCCTCTCAATCTCTCTCAATCTCCCCCCAGCTCTTTCCCCCCAGCTCTGTTTCCCCCCCCCGCTCTGTTTCCCCCCCCGCTCTGTTTCCCCCCCCGCTCTGTTTCCCCCCAGCTCTGTTCCCCCCCCCGCTCTGTTTCCCCCCCGCTCTGTTTCCCCCCCCGCTCTGTTTCCCCCCCGCTCTGTTTCCCCCCCCGCTCTGTTTCCCCCCCCCCGCTCTGTTTCCCCCCCCGCTCTGTTTCCCCCCCCCCGCTCTGTTCCCCCCCCCCCCCGCTCTGTTTCCCCCCCCCGCTCTGTTTCCCCCCCCCCGCTCTGTTTCCCCCCCCCCGCTCTGTTTCCCCCCCCCCCGCTCTGTTTCCCCCTCTCAGACCCGCCCTGACCAATTCCTCTGAGACCCTCCAGTCCCACCAGGATTCGCCCCCCCCCCAAATCCCAGCCCTATCCATAGGGAGCCCCTCCCCAGCTCCTGAACTCCTGTCCCCACCCCCACCGACAGACCCTAACCCCACCGACAGACCCCACCCCCACCGACAGACCCAAACCCCACCCCCACCGACAGACCCAAACCCCACCCCCGGACCCAAACCCCACCCCCACCGACAGACCCAAACCCCACCAACAGACCCAAACCCCACCAACAGACCCAAACCCCACCCCCAGACCCAACCCCCACCCCCACCGACAGACCCAACCCCCACCCCCACACCCAAACCGCACCCCCACCGACAGACCCAAAAACCCACCCCCACCGACAGACCCAAACCCCACCCCCACCGACAGACCCAAAACCCCACCCCCACCGACAGACCCAAACCTCACCCCCACCGACAGACCCAAACCCCACCCCCCCCCCCGCTCTGTTTCCCCCCCCCCGCTCTGTTTCCCCCTCTCAGACCCGCCCTGACCAATTCCTCTGAGACCCTCCAGTCCCACCAGGATTCGCCCCCCCACCAAATCCCAGCCCTATCCATAGGGAGCCCCTCCCCAGCTCCTGAACTCCTGTCCCCCCACCCCCACCGACAGACCCCACCCCCACCGACAGACCCCACCCCCACCGACAGACCCAAACCCCACCCCCACCGACAGACCCAAACCCCACCCCCACCGACAGACCCAAACCCCACCCCCAGACCCAAACCCCACCCCCACCGACAGACCCAAACCCCACCAACAGACCCAAACCCCACCAACAGACCCAAACCCCACCCCCAGACCCAACCCCCACCCCCACCGACAGACCCAACCCCCACCCCCACACCCAAACCGCACCCCCACCGACAGACCCAAAAACCCACCCCCACCGATAGACCCAAACCCCACCCCCACCGACAGACCCAAAACCCCACCCCCACCGACAGACCCAAACCTCACCCCCACCGACAGACCCAAACCCCACCCCCAGACCCAAACACCACCCCCACCCACAGACCCAACCCCAACCCCCACCGACAGACCACCGACAGACCCAAAACCCCACCCCCACCGACAGACCCAAACCCCACCCCCACCGACAGACCCAAACCCCACCCCCACCGACAGACCCAAACCCCACCCCCAGACCCAAATCCCACCCACCGACAGACCCAAACCCCACCCCCACCGACAGACCCAAAACCCCACCCCCAGACCCAAATCCCACCCCCACCGACAGACCCCGATCCTCTCTGCCCCTCCCCCCGATCCTCTCTGCCCCTCCCCCCGATCCTCTCTGCCCCTCCTTCCCCGATCCTCTCTGCCCCTCCCCCGATCCTCTCTGCCCCTCCCCCCGATCCTCTCTGCCCCTCCCCCCGATCCTCTCTGCCCCTCCCCCCGATCCTCTCTGCCCCTCCCCCCGATCCTCTCTGCCCCTCCCCCCGATCCTCTCTGCCCCTCCCCCCGATCCTCTCTGCCCCTCCCCCCGATCCTCTCGGCCCCTCCCCCCGATCCTCTCGGCCCCTCCCCCGATCCTCTCGGCCCCTCCCCCCGATCCTCTCGGCCCCTCCCCCCGATCCTCTCTGCCCAATCTTCTCCAATCCCACTCTAATCACCCCCCCACTCACTCTCTCTCAGGAACTCACCGCCAAAGCCCTCTGAGCCACTCCCAATCCTTCTCAACCCCCGCCCTCAATCTCCACTAATCCCCCCCAAACCTCCTCTTTCCCCCACCTGATTCCCTGTCCCTCTGCCCCATCTCCTTTCATCCGACTCTGTAAGCACCCCCTCCCCCCGCTCAATCTCTCTGACACCCACCGCCAATCTGACTCTCAGCCCCCTGAATCCTCCAGGTTCCTGCCCCAATTCCTCAGCCCCCCCCCCCAAAGGCTCCCTCTGCCCCCCTGCCAAACCCAAGCCCCCCTGACGCGATCCAGCGCGTCTTTCGAACTGTGGGAGGAAACCGCAGCACCCGGTGGAAACCCACGCAGACACGGGGAGAATGTACAAACTCCACACTGACAGTGACCCAAGCCAGGAATCAAACCCGGGTCCCTGGCGCTGTGAGGCAGCAGCGCTAACCACTGTGCCGCCCCTCATCGAAACATTGTGCAGTTGTGGAATGCACAGGATAGGAGGGATGTGATAGCACTGGAAAAGGTGCAGAGGAGATTCACCAGGATCTTGCTTTGCCAGGGGAGACGGCTCGCGGCCATCTTGCGTTGCCAGGGGAGACGGCTCGCGGCCATCTTGCGTTGCCAGGGGAGGCGGCTTCAATGCGGCGGCGGCCCGCGCGCGGCCCTCTGGGAGAATCCCCCTCCCGCACATGCGCACCGGTGGGTAGATGTGAATCTGTATCCCAATACACGCGACAATAATAAATCAAATCAAATCAAAATCCTCCCAACTCTTTCCTCCATTACAGATCGCAGCATTTAAAGAACACGCCCAGGGCCCAGTGCTGAGTCTGAGGGTATCTGACTACAGTAAGGTGAGTGATACAGGAGGGTCTCACTGTCTGAGGGAGGTGAGTCTTAGCCGGGGGGGCGTGAGTGACCCAGGTTAATCTGACACTCCAGGGACAGTTGGAATGGAGCTTTCCCCCGGGCTGTCCCCTCCCCGTGTCTGCGTGGGTTTCCTCCGGGTGCTCCGGTTTCCTCCCACAGTCTGAAAGATGTGCTGGTTAGGGTGCATTGGCCGTGCTAAATTCTCCCTCAGTGTAACCCGAACAGGCGCCGGAGTGTGGGCGACTAGGGGATTCTCACAGTAACTTCATTGCAGTGTTAATGTAAGCCTACTTCTGAGACTAATAAATAAAGTGAAACTGAAGGTGAAGGTGCTGCTGTGACAATGCACTCTTGTTGAAACACTCTGCAATGCTGAGACTGGGAGAAGTGACCAACAGGGGGCAGCATTGCAGCTTCTGTCCCCCTATTGAAACTGGGATTGTTGCTCCATCTGCTGCACAATCCCAACCCCATCCACTGGGGGCAACCTGGACAATGGCTGCAGACAGACCTCACTGGGCACGCGCCGCAATGACACCCCCCAGCCGGCGGCCATTTTGCGTTGCCAAGGGAGACGGCCAGCGGCTCTTTTCCCTTGCCAAGGGAGATGACGGCGGCGACCATCTTGCGGTTGCCAGGGGAGACGGCATCAATGCGGCGGCGTCCCGCGCGCTGGCCTCTGGGAGCATTCCCGTCCCGCACATGCGCACAGGCAGCCCCCGGGAGCGTTACAGAGACGCCTGGTGGCCGGGAAGGGCAATAGCAGCAGCACAGTCTCTGCCCAAAGGCTTCCCCAGTTCAGCTGCTCAGAGACACTGGGAATGTCTTCAAGTGGAAACTTCAGCTTCTCACATTCACCCCCTGTGTTCAGTCATTGTTTCCTAGGCAACCTCTGTAGTGACATCACTAACAACCTGTTCACATTGAAGGCCATGGCAATCTGGACCATTCGGCTTCAAAGCCATTGAGCTTTGAAATTTCAATTGAAATGTTGGAGATGAGAGTTTATCGATGCAAGTCATGTTGCATGTGGAACGCTCATGATGCCACAATTAGAGCGGTGCAGACATCTCACAGGGTTGTGTGACTGGAGGAGATGTCAGAGACGGGCTGGTTAAATATAGAGGGACACGGTCTGAAGCTAAGTTTTGGGTAAAAGATGGCAGTAATGTTGTGACATTAATTTAGCTTAAATTAAATAACCGCTGGAATTTAAATTAGAGCCTGATTTAATCAAACATTTAAAATAAAGAGGTAAAGGATAATAAAGAACAAGTTTTTCTGCTGGTTGGGACTCCAGGACTTGGGGACATTTGGATGTTAGCCTCAGTTTAGGATTTTAGAAATGTAGCAATGAAATCATTGCCAGATGTGGTGTGGAGTTAGTTTGAAACAATCTTCTGCAAATGGCTATTGATGCTCAGTCATTTGTTATCATTTTAAATCTGGGGTTGATAGATTTCCCTTAGTCCAAGGGGTAAAGAGGTAGAGAGTTCGATCACAGATCAGCCATCATGTTATTGAATACTGGAACAGGATTTCAGGAAGATTGTTCCAGATTCCAAACAGCCTCTCGGTGAAGTGCTTTTTCTCACTTCACTTCTGATCCATTTCCCCATCAATTAGAATCGGTGCCCTCTAGTTCCTGACCATCTCTTGAGAGGGAAGAGTTTCTCACTCTTTAACCAGTCCATAATTCTTAGGATCTTGAATCTCTCTATCAAGTCTCCTCTCAGCCTTATTTTCTCTGGGGTGCGGGGAGAAAACATTCATTTCCACATCCTTCCCATTATCAAACTCTGACCATTTGGAATACTGCGTCCATTTCTGGTCGCCGCACTACCAGAGCCCTGAGGGTGCTGGGGGCCTGGAATGCGCTGCCAGGCAAGGTGGTGGAGGCGGACACACTGGGAACGTTTAAGACTTATCTAGATAGCCACATGAACGGAGTGGGAATGGAGGGCTACAAAAGAATGGTCGAGTTTGGACTAGGGAGCGGCACGGGCTTGGAGGGCCAAAGGGCCTGTTCCTGTGCTGTACTGTTCTTTGTCCTTTGTTCAAAGGGGAACAGATTTCAAAATGAAATGAAAGTGCAAATGCCTCGTGACTGTCCCAGTATTAAATTAATGAAACACATCAAAGCATTTTTGGTGGGGGGAGTGGGTGGGGACGGGTTTACTCCAGAGGCTGGGCTGTAAAGAAACAGGGGAGGCTCCCCACTCCCCCATCCATTCCCTGATCTGTGTCTCTCCCTCTGCGTTTAACCCCACCTCCAGCTGTGCTTCTGACTCATTTTACAAACCGCACCAACACTGAGAATCTCCCTCATTCGATATCAATACATTCAATCTCAGCAATGAAGCTTCTATCACCCCCGCCCCCCTCTCTGTCTCTTTCACTCTCCCCCCAGATCTAGACCTATCCAATACACAATCTCTGCACCCCTCCCTCTTCTGCTCTGGATAATCTGTCCTGATCTCTGCTGTTTCTCTATCTCAGTGTGAATCTGGACTGAAGTGCTCTCTCTGATAAGTTGCTGTCTGACCGTTTAAAATAATGATGTACGCTGTGCATCATGTTTTAAAGCTCAGAATGAGAAGAGAACAGTGGGAGGGGGAGCATGGAAAACCCACAATCCCACCCTGAAGTGGCTGCTGCACATTTTATTGAACCATTGAATTCAGCCACTTAAACCCTGTTCAGGAATTAAGGAAATGCAAAGGTGCCCCTGAGATTAGGCCTTGAATTGAGGCCGAGCCACACAGGCCTTGAATTGAGGCCTACTCACACAGGCCTTGAATTGAGGCCTACTCACACAGGCCTTGAATTGAGGCCTACTCACACAGGCCTTGAATTGAGGCCTACTCACACAGGCCTTGAATTGAGGCCGAGTCACACAGGCCTTGAATTGAGGCCTAGTCACACAGGCCTTGAATTGAGGCCGAGTCACACAGGCCTTGAATTGAGGCCTACTCACACAGGCCTTGAATTGAGGCCTACTCACACAGGCCTTGAATTGAGGCCGAGTCACACAGGCCTTGAATTGAGGCCTAGTCACACAGGCCTTGAATTGAGGCCGAGTCACACAGGCCTTGAATTGAGGCCTAGTCACACAGGCCTTGAATTGAGGTCTCGTCACACAAGCCTTGAATTGAGGCCAGGTCACACAGGCCTTGAATTGAGGCCAAGTCACCCGGGCCTTGAATTGAGGCCCAGTGAAACAGAACAATCCTTTAAATCCACAAATCCCAGCGCCCTGTCTAAAAACACAAGTAGGACTCTGGGACTGAGAACAAGCTTTTCCCCCAGGCTCAGGAATGTGAATTTCAGCTCCCTCTCCCTCCCGAGTGCTTCGCAGTGAGAGGGAGACTGAGAATGTTACAAAGAGAAACTCAGTAAAAGTAGATTGAAGCACTGCCCTGAGCTCTCACACAGCACCGTGACATTACTGAGAGTAAAACACAGGCACTGTCCAATTGGCCAATTAAACCGGGTCCCAATCGCAGCCTTTTTCATTCCAAGCCCCTGTGAGAACTCGATCGAAACGCCCTCTCTGCAGCTCTGCCTTACCCTGTTCCTCTCCATATCCCACCCTCCTTTCACTCAATCTTTTATGTTTAAAATGTGGACACTGATACAGTGTGAGGAATATGGGGCAGGGAGGAGGCACAGAGCATGAGTGCACAGCAAGATCCCACACAGTCTGAACATGGCCAGATACAATGTGATATTTAAGTGAGGATTGAGGTGAATTAATTGGCAATGAGGGACCACACCTCTCCCTCTCTCCGCCCCTCTTCCTTCCACCCCTCCCCAGTTAAAATAAGGGGACATCACTCCAGGTTTGGTGCTGTTTGTACATTTGATATGAACAGGGAATCTTCCACTTCCAGCACAGTCACTCCTCTCTGTTTCTCTCTCTAATTCCCCCTCTCTTTTACCTCCACCATCTCTGTCCCTATCCACCCCCCTCTTCTCTCTCTCTCCTGCACTTGATGATCTATCTCTGTTCTCTCTCCCTCTCTCTGCCTGTTTATCTCCCCCTATCTCTGTGCGAACCCATCACCCTCCTCTCTCTCTCTCGCCTGCTCTGGATAATCTCTCTCTCTCTCTCTGACGATGAATCTGGATTGAAATGCTCTCTGAAAGGTGTCTGTCTGACCATTTTAAATCATGTCACCCTGTGACCACTGTTTGTGTTGATCACTGATTCACATTGAGAAATGAGGCTGGGGGCAGTGGTGGGAGATGGAAGCAATCACAGTCAGTTGTCAGTGCACTGAATTTGGGGAGCGGAACCACGGTCTCCCAGCAGGATAGGCTGCAGGGAAAATACTCACAGCAAGATCCCACAAGCAAACTGCTCTGTTACCCTCCCGTTCCCCCTCTCTCACTGTTACCCTCCAGTTCCCATTTCTCTCTCTGATAACTCACAATCAAAGGAGAACGATGGGAGACAGAGAGAGAGAGAGAGAGAGCAGGAAAACCCACAATCACATCCTGAATAAAATGAATTATTTTGCTTTTAACCATGGAGTTCTCCCACTTCAGCACAGACACTGTTCGGGAATGAAGCAAATACAAAAGGACATTCTGAGGGCCCTCTGAGATTAGGCCTTGAATTGAGGCCTAGTCACAGAGGCTGCATTAAACCTCGGGGACAGAGAACAGTTTTCTCCCCCCTCCCCCAGTGAATGAGGACAATCCTCTCCAGCCCTGAAACTGCCCCAGACACGACTGGAAGGAGTGAGAGGGAAAAGGGACCCAGTGATCCCCAAAGACACAACTTTGCAGCATTCTCTCATGCCTTCCAAAGAGAAATAGGTTGAAACACTGTAATTGAACCTTAGACAAACGGTGCAGTCACTGTCAAGCTGCTTTTCTCATTACTTACTGCAGACGAATTGAAGACATCCAGGAGGAGGAAGTTGAGCAGAGCCCAGAGTTCGTGCAGGTTGTTCTGAAGTGGTGAATCCGTGAGCAATAATCCATTTGTTGTTTTAAATTCTCTCACTATTTCAGAGAGCTGTAAATTTAGCAGATTTAAAAACATGACTGTACAAACTGGGTACAAGTTTGAATCATACTCCTGGCACAACTGTAGATTCAGACTGCATTTAAAAGTTCGCTGATCTTTTAGGTGTTTATTCGTGTCTGTTATTTCTCCAATGAATTCAGATATAGTGGCACTAAATGCTTTGCATTAGGAAGCAAAAAGCAAGTGTAGTAATAGTACATCAAGATTACAAACGGTTATCTATAACTTGCTAGACGGGAATATGGAAACTTCCAGAGCTGTCCACAATTGAATGGCATTTCTTTCAAATCGAAGCAATGGTTGTGGAAGGAGCAGCTGGTTAAAAAGCAATGGTTGTGGAAGGAGCAGCTGGTTAAAAAGCAATGGTTGTGGAAGGGACAGCTGGTTAAAAAGCAATGGTTGTGGAAGGAGCAGCTGGTTAAAAAGCAATGGTTGTGGAAGGAGCAGCTGGTTAAAAAGCAAGTTTGCTGATGACACAACAATAGATGTGAAAATAAATGGTGATGAGGATGTAAGGGCCAGCAGCATCCTGGGAAGGTTTTGGAGAGTTTAAAAGTAGGCCGCACATTTGAACGGGCAGCGTTGTTAGCGGGCAGCGGACTGAGCAGGGGGCAGAGTGAGAGCTGAAGGACTTTGGCTCAAAACAGGCTTCGGCGAGAACAGGCAGAGGCGAGAGTAGGTTTTTTTCTTTTTCAGAAAGTTTATTCCTGTTTTTCCCCAGAGTTAAAAAAAATGCCAGGCAAGATGTTGGAATGCTCCTCCTGCAGGATGTGGGAGATCAGGGAGACCTCCGGTGTCCCTGACGACAACACCTGCAAAAGATGCATTCAGCTGCAGCTGCTAGCAAAGCGTGTTAGGGAACTGGAGAAGGAGCTTGATGACTTCCATCTAATTCGGGAGAATGAGTAGTTTATCGACAGTAGCTTTAGGGAGGTAGTTACACCTAAGCAGCAGCGCACAGGAAATTGGGTTACTGTAAGGAGAGGAAATGGCAGTGTGAAAGGACAGACAGAGCAGGGTTCCCCTGTGGCCATACCCCTCCACAACAGGTATACTGAATTGGATACTGTTGTGGGAGATGCTTTACCTGGGACAAGCTGCGACAGCCGGAACTCTGATACTGAGTCTGGTTTGACAGTGCAAAAGGGTGGGATGAAGAAGAGGAGAGCAGTAGTGATAGGGGACTCGATGGTCAGAGGTACGGACAGGAGGTTCTGTGGTCGGGACAGAGACTCCCGCATGGTTTGTTGCCTCCCGGGTGCCAGGGTCAGGGATGTCTCTGATCACGTGCACAGCGTTCTAAAGTGGGAAGGTGATCAGCCAGATGTCGTGGTACACATTGGTACAAATGACGTGGGAAGGAAGAGTGAGGAGGTCCTAAAGAGTGGGTACAAAGAGCTTGGAAGGAAGTTAAAAAGCAGGACCCCGAGGGTAGTAATCTCAGGATTGCTACCTGAGCCACATGCCAGTGAGGGCAGGAGTCGGATGCTTGGGCGGATGAACACGTGGCTGAGGAACTGGTGCAGGGGGCAGGGTTTCCAATTCTTGGATCATTGGGACCTCTTCTGGGGCAGGTGGGACCTGTACAAGAGAGACGGGTTACACCTAAACTACAAGGGATCCAATATACTTGCATGGAGATTTGCCAGTGTTATTGGGGAGCGTTTAAACTAGATTTGCAGGGGGATGGGAACCAGAGTGCCAGAGCAGATAGTGGAGCAGGGGTAAAAAGGCAGGTTAGTTCATGCAAAATCACAAATGGAAGGGTTGAGTGCGGTGGAAATAATTTTTTGAGGTGTGTCTATTTCAATGCCAGGAGTATTGTGGGGAAGGCAGATGAGCTGAAGGCGTGGATCGACACATGGAAATATGACATTATAGCCATTAGTGAAACTTGGCTACAGGAGGGGCAGGACTGGCAGCTCAATGTTCCGGGGTTCCAATGTTTCAGGCGGGATAGAGGCAGAGGGATAAAAGGTGAGGGGGGTGGCATTGTTGGTCAGGGAAAATGTTACAGCGGTACTCAGGCAGGATAGATTAGGGAGCTTGTCGACAGAGGCCCTATGGGTGGAGCTGAGAAACAGGAAAGGTATGACCACATTAATGGTGTTGTGTTATACACCACCCAATAGTCAGCGAGAATTGGAGGAGCAAATCAGCAGAGAGATAGCTGACAACTGCAAGAAACACAAAGTTGTGATAGTTGGGGATTTTAATTTTCCACATATAGATTGGGACTCACATACTGTTAAAGGTTTAGATGGGGTAGAGTTTGTAAAATGTGTTCAGGAGAATTTTCTACATCAGTATATAGAGGTGCCAACGAGAGAGGATGCGATATTGGATCTCCTATTGGGAAATGCGTTAGGGCAGGTGATGAAATTTAACGCAAACAAGTGTGAGATATTGCACTTTGGAAGGACAAACCAAAGAAGAACGTACAGGGTAAATGGTAGGACTCTGAAGAGTGCAGTTGAACAGAGGGATCTGGGAATACAGGTACAGAGTTCCCTAAAAGTGACGTCACAGGTGGATAGGGTCGTAAAGAGTGCCTTTGGTACATTGGCCTTTATAAATTGGAGTATCGAGTATAAAAGTTGGAGTGTTAAGGTAAGGTTATATAAGGCATTGGTGAGGCCGAATTTGGAGTATTGTGTCCAGTTTTGGTCACCTAGTTACAGGAAGGATGTAAATAAGATTGAAAGAGTGCAGAGAAGGTTCACAAGGATGTTGCCGGGACTTGAGAAGCTGAGTTACAGAGAGAGATTGAATAGGTTGGGACTTAATTCCCTGGAGCGTAGAAGATTGAGGGGAGATTTGATAGAGGTGTATAAGATTTTGATGGGTATAGATAGAGTGAATGCAAGCAGGCTTTTTCCGCTGAGGCTAGGGGAGAAAAAAACCAGAGGGCATGGGTTAAGGGTGAAAGGAGAAAAGTTTAAAGGGAATATTAGGGGATCCTGTGGATCTGACTTGCTCCCTCTTTCTGCTTGTCCCTGGTTGTCTGCACATCTGTCTTTTTTTCATCATCTCTATCTTCTATTATTGTTTCCCTTTCTCTATTAATTCCTTGGTCACCTTTGCTGTTAAAATGTATCTTTCTCTCGATCCATTCCCCTTTGTCATTCCACTTCTTTCCCTTTCTCCCTCACTTGTTCCCGACCTCAGCCTTTCCCACTGTAGGTGGTCTCTCACCTGCCTTGATGTGGATCTGGGTGACAGACCATCTGGTGCCATTCATGACAAACTGGGATATTTCCACTCATGAACGGGGCAAGGATATAGCCAGAAGATTCTTCCTTTTGCTATCAATTGGCAACTTTGCTCAGCATACAATCCCGACAGTGCAGAAGGAGGTCATTTGGTCCATCGAGTCTGCACTGACTCTCCAAACGAGCATGTTACCCAGACCCAGAAACTGCCCTATCCCCGTTGCCCCAAGCATTTACCTTGCGAATCCCCCTAACCTACAGATCTTGGGACACATCTCATTTTTTGCACATAAAACTGAACATTAGTCCTCTTTAACTCGATACAATCATAGAATCCCCACAGTGCGGAAGGGGGCCAATCGGCCAATTGAGCTTTAACCAACAACAATCCCAGCCAGGCCTTGTTCCCATGTATTTACCCTTCTAGTCCCCCTGACACCAAGGGGCAATCTAGCACGGCCAATCCATCTAACCCGCACATCTTTGGACTGTGGGAGGAAATCGGAGCACCCGGAGGAAACTCAGGCAGACCATGGGAGAACGTGCAAACTCCACACAGCGCTCCGAAAGCTAATGGTATTTGCTACCAAATAAACCTGTTGGACTTTAACCTGGTGTTGTTAAAACTCTTACAATGCAAAGGCAGCAGCATTGACTGTCAGAGACATGTCCGTTAGGCTGGCACCAGCATAGCTAGAGCAGGGTTGACCAACATATTCACTGGGCAAACACACGTCAATGTTTTTCTCACTCAAGGGGCCGATGAGTAAATTTCAGAATGATAAAGTTTGGCACAGCAGAAATTTCAATGAAAAACTAAACTGAGATATGAAAAGAAACAACTTGCTGAGCACAATAATGAGTAATAAATAAAGATGATTATTAGAGTTTAATCCTCATCAATCACAAATTGTTTCTCTCCCACATTTACTGCAGATTGGCTCAAAATCCTATCAGCAGCAAACATGGGAAAGAAACGGGATGTGATTGGAGGAGCAGCTCCATGCAGATTCTTCCATTCAAACTGAACTGTGTGACTGAGATTCTGGAAACTCGCTCCGGGGGCCGCATTGAGGGGCTTCGAGGATCACATTCGCCCCTTGGTCCACACGTTGGACAACCCTGGGCTACTGCATGTGTTTGATGAGTGAGTAACAATGTGTGTGTTTGGAAAGAGAGCAAACATCATCAGGGAATGAGTGAAGAAGAGTGGAGACATCCAGGTCTTGCCATCCTTACGCCA